>NW_009699781.1:0-25893 GCF_000703405.1 Apaloderma vittatum
TCCTGCAGTTTGCACTGGCCCATTTCTCAATGAACAGTTGGTAGGATTTGCTCCTGTCTCTAACATGGTAACCATAGGTACACAGCCACAAAGACTCTTACAAGGTGAAGTAGTGATAGTCAAGCATGAATCGTTACAGGATTATGATTTCCTCTTGACTGCACCACAGCATCTTTGTGTCCATTTACATTGGGTTAAGAATTGCAATATATTGGTGTAATATTGCAAACTTGCCCTAAAACTACGTTAGACAATACCTACAAGGCCGAGTTCAGTTACCACAATACGTAACTAGTGATTACGCTAATGGCTTAATACAGTCCTTTGCCTACTCACAGCAGCAATTCTAGACTATATTGTACCATTACTCTAGAATTACACTTTCACAGTAATCGTTTAATGGAAACAGCCTGTTCAGTCTCCCAGTCACACACATCAAGGTCTCTTTGTTATTATGATCTTTATTTGTCAGAGCATTTGCTTTGTTATCACTAACAAAGCCCAAACTTTTCATCATGGTGTGTTACCTTCAGAAGATCTCTTTGTGCTTATCAGCTCCATGCTGCTAGTTTATATAGTTTATTCAAACTCCCAGGAAATGGCAATGCTCCACTTCAAATGTACTTCCCTGAGGATTATCAGTATTTTTCCCATGCTGAAAGTATTCCACATGCATTTTTTTCCTCCTGGCCACTAATGCTGTGGAGGATCTATCTTCTTCTACAGTGCACCTGGCTGCAACCAGGAATTATGCAGTGCCGACGAGTCAAAAATCCCTCTCTAGAGTGTAGCCCAGTGGAGTCTGTGGTGCCATTAAGATGCTCTCATCAGCACAAGAAAACCACCTGCACCCTCCCATTCTCCCAGGGCATTTATGTCTCTGTTTTGGACATACTTTGCTTAAATTCAATCAGCTATTGTAATTAACATGTTTTGCAATTACTTTCTAGATATGGTGGCACAAAGGAGAGTTTAGTGCTCTCCACACTTTGTTATTGTTCCAAAATAAAATTAGATTTTTAGATCACCACCACCACCCAAGATAGCATTCAACACTTACTTTATTGGGAAAAATTTGTTAAACTCCGACTCCTTCAGATGCCCCTTTCCATAAGCAACATTTCTTTTCAGAAACTTGGTATCTCGCTGTGAGATTTGATTTGATGCTTTAGTTAACAGACTATTACCACGGAAACAAATCTCCGAGAACTCTGGACAGAAGTAATTTCCATCTGCTTTCTCATACGTTGTATACTGACAAACATAGCCCTGGATCATTTGTAAGTGCAAGGGATCTGACCCGTGACCAATTCTTTAGCAGGAGTCAACCCAGGTCTGTTAAATCAGGCTGCAGCTCCCCCAGTCACCAGTTCAGCTCTTCCCTCCCACAATTACACCATCCCAAGCTCCAAGCAATTAAACCACCCTGCTGGGAATTTATGCAGTTACCACAGTTCTTGGCTACTACACAGAAGACTCGGGAGCGTACAAAGGATCTCCCCCAAACCCTCCCTTCACAGCATGAAGGGCACCACAAAGGCATGCTCTTCCCCTCCAACCCCAGCTAAAAAAAGAAAATCCACAGCAGATGTTGGGAAACTTTAACCCCACTAGAACGCGAGCCTCCGCTCCTCTGAAGTCAATGTCACCATCTTCCCCGAAATCCCCTCCCCGGGCCAAGTAAACCCCAGCACCAGGGCACAGCGGGAAGAAACCATTCTTTGAGGGTTGGGCCTCATGATCCTTATGGGTCCCTTCCAACTCGAGATATTCTAGGATTCCCACACAGCCAGCAGCCACAAGAAGAGCCTACGGGGCAGACAAGGAGTGGCACGGAGCTGGCCTGCCACCCCCAGCCAGCTCCTCCAGCAGCACGTGCCAAGGGACATCAGGCAGGAGCCCCATGAGGGCAAAGCTTATTGAAAGGGCTCTAAAGCTCTGGAAGAGTCCTACACACCAACAGCTATTTATAGAGCCCAAGCAAGATGAAGCATTGTGTTTCGGAAGACAAAAGACTCGTGTTTGTGACTTCAGTTGGCCAATTAAAACCTAGTTTTCAATAGTCACTTCAAATTGAGCGTCTCTGTGATGCACAGAACACTGAAAGCAGGAAGATACTTTTCACTTAACCTCAAACACTATTTTTACTCCAAAATCCTAATTCTCCCTGGCTAGAACTTTCTCTTCCTCCTGGCATGGGTGGGAGCAATGGAAAGATGAATAAAAGAAAAAAAAAAAATGGGGAAGAGCAGCTAGAGCCTGTCACATGAGCTACAGCGAACAAAGAAGGAGACAAAGAATATGCAACAGATTCCCTGTATCCTGCAAAGCAGATGAAAGAACTTTTCACCCTGCAAAGGTCTGAGAGTAAGCACAAAACTCACCCACAAGAGGCACCACTATTAATCACACTCTCAAGACTTTACCCCAGGACTACACAAACCCCCAAATTCAGCCTCATCAGCCCTTGTCACAGCACCAGAAAGCAGGAAAACCTTACCTCATTTTTGCTGTTCATCGCTCTTCTCCCTCGCTCTCCATCCCATGCAGGCAGCTTTCAGTGCTTTTGCTCCTGGCTGGAGCGTGCCAGGCAGCATCTCCAGAGGGCTACTGAGCCCGAGAGCGTGTGAGCAACCAGAAGCACCAGAACCAACAGCAACCCCCAGGCTGTGGAGGAGAAATGACCCCTTGTTGTGCTCCCAGCTCCACCCAAAAGCTAAGTGCCGTCAGGTGCTGAGCACCTGCAAAGCCCGGCCAGCTGGGAGACGGGGAGGCACCTTGTTAGCTTCATCAAGTCCTCCTGCTGCCCGGGGCTGAAGCCAAACTCCAGCGCTTGATAAGAGTCATCTTGAAGGGGACCTTTGCAGAGGAGACTGTCTCATGCCCTGATGTTAAAGCCATGATTGTAATGCATCCCTTGATGCGGCTTTAACGTCAAAGGATGAGTTAAACCATAAAATCCGTAAGTTTGACATCTGCTTATGTTACTAAAGGAGAAGAAAAATAAAAGTGAAGGAGGCACTGTTTGTGGGATCTTGGAGCCGACAGGAGAATCTTGGCCCGTTACAGTTAACAGCTTACTGTTCTGTGACAAGAGGACCATGCTCCAGTGTGAGGAGAAGGAGCAAGGTCCAAGCTGAGCACTCTGATGCCTTTTCCCACATCAGGCTCGCAGGGGAATGCTAGAACAGGCGAGTCAGCACCTGCTGTCATCCACATGAAGGTATTTTTTACATACAGAAAGACTGTAAAATACTTTCTCCCTGGTGCAGAAACAATTCAAAACACCAGGTAAAAACACCTTTTCACCCACCTATGCTATTTCAACACTATGTTAAAAGAAAACTTAATGTTTCATCCTGTAATAGACCCATCAAATTTCCAGCAAAGACTCAGACTAGATGACCTTTAAGGGTCCCTTCCAACCCAACGTATTCTAGGATTCTATGATTTTCATTTCTTCTTCCTTCCAAAGACACATTTGACCTTCTGAGCTCTCTGGGATCTCCCAAGGACTACAACAGCCAAGTACAGAGAGGTTCAGTTTCACAGAGTACGTAACCTGCAAAGCTAAGCAGAAGGTGTATTGTTCCGACAGCTCACATAAAGGCCAGTTCCGGTGTGGGGGACGTACTAATAATTTGTACACATACATAATCATATGCCCCAAGTCTGCTATAATTGTTTACTAGCTTTGCAGCTGTTGTCTTCCTCGTGAATTTATCAGCTTGCACAGGCCTTGGCTAGCTCTTCGTAATTCACCTCAGCCAGGTGGTGCTGGTGGTGGTTATGAAGAAGTTAAGGGAACACATAAAAGCTACTGAAGTCACTTGTCAGAAATCGAGAAAGAAAAAAAAAAAAGGCTGTTCAAGACAGAATTCATGATGGAACTCTATCGCTGTTTTAAGAAAGTGCAAGCGGCCATAAAGGCTCAGTCCAGGCCTGAACTCGTTTTCACTGAGACCTCCGTTGTGTATGTGGATGTAGAGAGTCTACGTTACCCGGGCCAAATACAGTGGAAGGAGCATCACTGAAGATGGGACCTGGGCCTTCTAGGAGCTAGACCAGCCGAAGGAGATTAAAATTCCAGCCCAAAGCCATCACGACCCAGTGGAAGCAAGTCCTTGCCTTTGGTGGCCGTGTCTGTTCAAGTTTAGTCATGAGCTCTGTCCTAAGAAAAAGCAAAGGACGCAGCGCTCGCTGTCCCTGCACTGCAGCTCCTACCAAGGCTGGCAGGGCACGCGCTTCGGGTTGGCAAGAGGTAAAAGAATTCTCTGGTTATTTTGGGAACAGAAGGATGCGAAATTATCTACCGTAAGCCTTTCCTTCACTTCACTATTTGCACCGAGTTAGCTATTTCTAATTTTTGAATGCTCACTGGACACAGTGCTGATGAAGACATGTTTTCTCATAATAGTAGGCAAAGCCTTCCTTAAAACTTTCTTCATCAATTACCTGTCTAGAAAATGAAAAGTCAGTGTTACAAACCGCCAGATCCTTAATATGATTGACTACGGCTGCTTTTAGTCAGCAAAAGATCTCCACGTAACAAATGGCTTGTCCGTTTGTTCTCTGACAAGAAAGACTGGCGAGGCTTGAATATCATTTATGCTCAATCAGAAACGACTGACGATGGAAAACTCTGACTTTCAGTGATCTTGATGTGCCCCACTGGGGCACGGAGAAACATATGGCCACTTGAGATGTCTCCTGAATAATGGATCTGAAAGGCTCTCCTATTCGTTGCTGTGGCTGCCTCTTCATCTTGCCAGGCCTGGAGCTGTAAGATATGCATTAACTGAAATGACAAATTGCATAAACGAGTGTTTCTTGGTTGACGCTTCCCTGATGAACGCTTCTGGAACTGTTAACTATGGAAAACGAAAGATGGATGGAGGAAGATCACTTTTACAAAACGATTTTTATAGGAAAAAAAACAAAGGAAAGCATGATGTATGCAAACTCGCCGATATCCCATATTTTACGGCTGAGGAATAGCAGCAATTTTTCCCTGGTAATGGGTCTTTACGATGTCAGATATAGAAAGATTTGCACTTTATTACCCACAAGAGAGTCCAAATTAAAGAAGTGACTTGAAGTGGTAGAAATTGGCCTTGGGATACAGTCAATACGGAACATCTCTCACCGTACAGGTGGTGTTTACGAGATTTAAGGTGTAGCTCAAAGAAACATTTTATAATGTAAGAGCATTGTCGATTATGGCATAAAAAGCTGTAAGATTTGATTTCTCCATTTTTGGTGTGTACGTGCCAGTCAGAATAAGATCAACTGTAGAAAAGAACAGATTATTATTTTGTCAAGAAAAGCTGGGCCAGTGATCCTTGAGGTCCCTTCCAACCTGATGTTCTGTGATTCTAGGATTGTCAAACTGCAGCGCGGTAAACATTGATATATTGTAGCTATGTTTTTCCTTTCCATTTTGCAGACTAATTATAGCTGGAACAAAGGAAGCTCAGAAAATTACAACATTGAAGCTTTCTTGCCTTTGGGGAGGAAAAAAAACCCCAGCCTTAAAGAAGTTCCGATATTCATTTCTAAATTCTAACAAATACTTGCGTTATCCCACATTTTGCCAGATTTGGCCTTTGACTTTGGACCTTGCCCAGTTTCCCGTAGAACTAGAGGAAATCCAGCTCAAAACTTTGGTCGTGCTATTTTCAAAACGGCATAATAGGAACCGCCAGCTGAACTAGCGTTTTCCTCCACATCATTTAGTAACACGACTGAAATAAGTTTCCTGAAGAAGAGAAGCAGCTCTCGTTCTTGTTTATTTAAAACTACACGTGATTTCCCAGCGGCACACCCAACATTTAAAATAAGGCGCAGTAATCAGTTGTTTCATGATTTCCACGTTACCTCTTGGATATCCGTTGAAGAATTATGGAGCATCTAATTTACATTTAGTCACCTAAACAGAGGGAGTCTGTAGAGAGAGGAGTCCCAGCACCTACAACGCCAGCGGCTGAAAACGTGAGCTTTTACCCTAAAGCACAACGTGCTTGGTCTTGCAAATAATTAGCACATGAATTGTCCTACTAAAGCAAGACTCATTCATAGGCTTTTTTTCACTGGTGGAGTTTTCTTTTATTCATATATATATTTTTAGGCAACATATTATGCAAATTGGAAGGAGGAAAATAAACCAGTAATAGGAGGTGAGCGGTGTACACGTACGGCCTTCGACACAGCAACTCGACGCAGAGAAACCTCAGCAAAGTCAGGGGCTAAGCCAAGCCATAACTCAAAGAGAAATTTCTCAAGTTTGGTGGTTTTTTTTTTCCCCTTAGTGGCAAAAGTACTCCCGAGGGAACATCTTTCCTCTCTAGTGCAATACCCTGGAAATGTGACTAAACCTAAAAATAATTTCTAAGAAAAGGTTCCAGCATTTAACACAATGGATGTACTGCCTTTCGAACCCTTCCTTCGTTCATCGTCAAATGATGGTGTAAAGAATGGCGTAAGAAAACAAACCAACAAACAAAAAAAAAAGATAAAAATTAACTTAAATTACACAACCAATAAAAAAAGTTTAAAGCAATGATAGAAAAATAATATAAAGGCTAGATACATTAAATGCCAGTTCAACAGTATTAAGCTTTGGTAGAACAGCTAAAGAGCATAGCACCCATAAAATCCAACGTCAATACATGCTTCAGTACGCGTGAGCTGTGATGAAAATGTAAATTTTGGCCAGAAAAGTAGTGTACGTTCCCTGACGCCACAGTTTCATTTCAACATCTAACAAAAAGTCTTTGGGCTCTTTCACTTGTCGCTGAAGATAGACAATGCCCGTGTATGAGTTCAGCCTTCGAGTGCTGAAGTAGTTTTCTTCATTTCCCTTGTTTATATTAAGGATTATGTTGTCTCCAGCATAGGCAGGCGATGGTCCAATACGGAAAATATGAGCTGGGACCACGATATTGGTTTGGAAGTTCAGCTGGTAATAGGTAATGCGCACCGGGGTATTTTGGCAGTCCAGATAATTAAAACAACTGATTCGTTCACACCTCCTAAGAGATAAGAAAAATAGCAGGTCAAAACATAACGGATTTCAGAGTGTTGCAAATGTATTAGACAAACAGGAGTCCCTAACTTCAGCTGTGTAAAAGGCTTTTACAGCGCCCATAAAGCATTTGTAAATGGTAAAATTGTTTGAGTAGAACAATGTAAGACAAAAATCACGGCTGTGTTGGGAAGCCCCATGACTACAAGCAGCGCAGAGCTTGGAAGGGGCGTCTGTGATTCATCACGGACAGCACAAGCCTGGGACAGTGCTCCAAGAAAGTAGGAACTAAAAAAGGCTTTAAAAAGGAGCTAAAATGTGGGAATGGGAAACGAGCTCCTCGAAGCTGCTCAGCTTCCCAAAGCACTGGCAGCCACCGAAGCAGGAACGAGGGAGATTTTGGGGCTCCTGAAGCTTTGCTGCTGGTGAGGAGCTGATGCAGGGAGGGGGTGCCTTTCCCAGAACCCTGCAGCCTGGCAAGCTCGCTGCCCTGCTCCCCTTCAACGTTTCAACACCCTCTGAGGAACAGCAATGGGAACTTTAAACAGGGAGCCGCAGAAGCACTGTGAAAAAGGTGCACTGAGCGGCCTGGCAGCTACTGCCATGATGTAAAGCAGCACAGAAGGTCTTTTCTTTTTTTTTTAATAAAAAAAATCACTTACAAACAGAGGCCCTTCAAAGCTGCAGCAAGTAGAGCTGCAAGCTCTGGTGATTCTGTCGGAGGGCAGATGGGGGCTTGGCAGAAGGAAGAGGTAAACCTGGACAGAAACTCTCTGTGGGGAAAATCTATATGCTCCAGCTTCTGAAGCAGCTTCTTAGAGCTCTGAGCACTTAAACCTGCCCAGAAACTAAAGCATGAGGTAACACCCGTGGCCACTGGCAATACTTACATGTCAGATACTTTCCGGTAGTTGGATGGGCACTCGAAGGACAGGCAGCGGAAGCTGCCCTGGATGTTATAGCACGTCTCGGAGGCTGAACAGTTGTGGGTTCCTATGGCACATTCATCGATGTCTAACGAGGAGAAATACAAGGGAAAAAACATGCTAAGTTCAAAAATAAGAACTAATCGCCATTTATGGGCTGCAATATGCTTAATGAAACTGTGCGCGTGAGGAGCAAGAGGGTCTGTGGGTTTGGCTTGGTAAGCTGAGGGCTCTTGCCGTTGCCGCTGCCATGGAGTGTCACCTCCTCAGTACCTGCGCCTGCTGCCGGAGGGAACACCCGGGCTGTGAAACACACATTCGGGTGAGGTGTGTCAGGTGCACCTCTACACACAGATACCTGCTGGCATCTGGAGTGGCAGAGTAAATTGCAGGGATCCCAACGCTGCTAAAATTCACCTGCTCGCTGCAGGAAAAACCTTCCTTCCCTGATGTTATGCACTGGCAGCGCCACTGGGCGGGGTGTGCGATAAATGAGGGAGCCCACTCTTCCCCTGTGATCCTCTTCACACTGTCGGACAGTCCTCCCACTGAGCGGTGGGAGCCACCCAGCACACGGCCAGGGGAGGCTGGCTTCTTTACCCAGCTCCTCTGAACCTGCCTGAACACGTCTGCTGCAACAAAGGGTTTCACTTTCGGTGAAGAATAAACATGAGAAGGAAAAGAGGGTCTCAAACCCCAAGCTCCTCCTGTCTAGCCGCATCCCGCCGCAATAAAAACTGAGCGTAAACGTGCTTGGTTCAAACCAACGTGAACATCTAGGCAGAATTGCCCGTGTTGTCCTCTTCTCCCTTGCTCCTGAGGTGTCAGAGATGCATATGTTTTCGGGAACCGAAAGAAAACAGAATAAAATAACTAGATAGTGGTTGCCTAAGGCAGGGGAACTCTAAGTTTCTCAGACCAGCCCTGCAGCCACTGTGTAGGCTCTCCACATTGATCGCAATGGCTCCTTCTTCATGGAGAAGGCTGTAAACGTCCAAATATCCCATCACTCAGTCTGCAGACACTACCCCAGAGCAAACTCACGTCGTGGATGGAGACCCTGTGTCTGCCTACACGTCAGCCACTCCCAGCCTACTGCGACAAAAGCTATCCCTCAGGAATAAGCAGGTCCCATTAGAATTATCACCAATCCATGTTAAAAGCCAGCAGGACCTTCCCATTGACTTTTTGAAAATGGAAAAAGTTGGGCTATGTCAGGAGAATATTTTTTTCTATGCATGAAGGCTGCTCTGGGTTAAACCAGGGGGCAAATACAAAGCAAAGTAAGCACTGCTGTACAGCTGTGTGATCCAGGAGATGCAAACTCGACTCAGGAAATATGAGCTTAGGAGCAGCACTTTAGGATAAGGCACCCATTTTTGAAAATTTAAATTAAATACAAATACCTCCCTGGAATGAGAAGCGATGTTGCGAAAGACAAAAAAAACCCCAAACATTCAAAGCTCAAAGATGCTTTATGGCCCCGAGTGCAAACGTGGTTACCTAAACAATACATATGCACAAGCCCAAGCCATGGACCTTAACAGGCTGAAAACCAGATGCAGTAAGAAGGATCCAGCTTGAGCAGAAAATACTGGCAAAGATCTCACAGTCACATTGTGTACTCCCAAAAGTCTAGACAACGCACGGAGGCTTTAAAATGAAATAAATGCTAACAGGCAAACCATGTGGACTGTGTAGGGCGCTGCAGCTCTGCCAATTGTCACAGAGGGGAGAGACTCTTGGAGGAAAATTGTAACCTCCCACTCCCTCCAGTCCCCTGGGATGAGAACTGATCTCACACCCTGAACCGACTGGTTTAAAAGTCTTGCAAAGAAAAGTACACAAGAGGAAGGAGGAGAGAATCAAAGCAAATTAAATCCCTTGCCGGTTCTCAGAAGTGCCCTTAGGTGAAAACAAAATTTCTTCCATATTGCAATCCCTGTCGGGAAAGCGCTCCCGTCACCCATTTGGCCGCGCTGCAAAATACCACTGGCGGTTTCTCCAAAAAGATCCATATGTTGAGATGCTATTACACAAGATGTAACGCGCCTCGTCTGAAAATAAAAAGGCAAAAGGAATGTACCACCAGCAGCTCTTAGGAACCGGTCAGATGATGAGCAAGCAGCAGCGGATCTTCAGCTGGTGGAAGCCAATATACCGTTGTGTTTAGTGCAGCTGGCTGCAGCAGGAACCCTCTCCGCACAGGGTGGGTGTGCAGAGAGGATATCACGCCACGCAACGCGACCGTGATCCGTCGGTCCTTGGGGCAAACCCTTCGCCTCCACTTCCAGGAGCACGCTGGGTGCCTCCAGCTCAGGAGAGATGAAGGATGCGGGGACTCACGCTATTAACTCCGCGAGACGTCCTCGGCTCACGTGCTGGCAGAGGTGGCAACGAACGTGCCAGTGCTCAAAGTTAGCAAAAAAAAAAAATATAAAAGAAAAAAAAAAGCCCAAGGAGACTTATAGCTGCGTTTTTTTAAAGGTGACATTTACGTAAGAATCTAAAAGCACATGGATATATCTGCATGCTGAAGTCATACTTAAGAACATATATTTAAAAAAAGCGCTTTAAAAAATCTTTTAAAAGTCTTCACATTATATTTTAAGTCTTTTCATTTTCCCTTTGGTCTGGTTCTCTGCTCCGAAGTCAGGATCAAGTATGCTCATGCCATTCATGATTTACACAGTGTAAATTCACTGCCATTACCACGGAGAAGAGAATTTCCGCATAGGAGGTACATAACCAAAAGCTATGTGAAGGGTTCCTGAAAAACTAAGGGCAGGAAATGCCTGGCAGTTAGTGTAACCGAAAAAACGTAGGGTACGTAGAGGTAATCAGATCTTCCCTCATCATTACTCAGTCAGTGCATCCTTTTGCAAAAGGGGGATTTTTTCCTTCAAATTCCGACAGCTGCGCACCAGATGAAACCCACCACACACCCAGAAAATATTTCTGTGATCCTGGAGAAGAGGTGTGTGTGCCGGGGGGGAGGTAGAATACACATCATTTACACTAACATTTACTAAAGGCAACATATTTAAACTTAGCTGGCAGACGTCTGGGTGTCCAAGTCCCCGTCACAGCTCCCACACTCACTCTCTTAGTTTTCTGGGGCAGGAAACCACAACTCATAATGAAACCACGGATTTCTACATCTGGCACCTCAGAAAAACCAGCTTGCTTTCCGCTGCACACACAGCTCAGGCGCGTGAAGTGCCGCGGTTTGAGTGACGAAGTGGGTTCCCTTAGGAATTCACTGGAACCATTAGCTCACCCAGAGAGAGCTGGAGACTTGACCCAATCACTGGAATGGCTCAGATCATTCCAAGGATTAAAGCGTCACCCTTTCACTTCCCAAACTCCTCATTACCTCGACAGGTTCTTCCATTTGCTGCCATGGTATATCCCTGCTCCGGACAAGCACACTGATAACTACCAGGAACGTTCACACAGCGGAAAGTACAAAGAACGCCTGCGCTCTGCGTGCACTCGTCGATATCTGCGGAACAAAAAAACCCCACAATTAGAAACATATGAAAAAAAGAAAAGTGGAAATCTGAAAATAAAGAGTCTGTAGAACACAAGGAAATTCTGATGCAATTGCAATACATCCTTAAACATAAATTATAAATTATTGTAATTATACTGGGATATATTCTTAGACAAGAATGCAACCATGAAAGTTTGACATTCACAGAATCATAGAATATTTTGGGTTGGAAGGGACCTTAAAGATCATCTCCTTCCAAGCCACTGCCATGGGCAGGGACACCTCTCTCTCACCAGCCCAGGTTACTCCAAGCCCTGTCCGACCTGGCCTTGGGCACCTCCAGGGAGGGGACATCCACAGCTTCTCTGGGTGACCTGTTGGCAACATTGCTCGAGGACTGTTGATGGTGCTTTCTGAAATGCTGGACTCAAGACTGCTCCCAAAAACACTGGTTGCAAATAGTATGGACCCGTGGACAACACCAAGTCTAGGGTACATCTGAGTTTGAAAAACATTCTCTGGGACCTCTGTAATTCTTCTAGGATTGCTTTGGGGGCTTCCTTGCGCTCGGAAGAACGTGGGTTTTTCCACCATTTCTTAAACAGGGCTTCTCCAATGAGTCAGTAATAGGTAAACCCCTTCCTTCCCCCGTTCTGATCCCTCTACTGCTCACACATCATGAGCAGAAGTAAGAGCAAGCCTTCGCTCAACCGTGGCTGTCACTGCAGCAATGCAGACATATCCACCCTTCCAATTTTTTCAGCCGTAAGCTCTAGCCCCATGAAACAATAACCCCGCTGGTTCTACAGTCACGGAATCCATCGAAGAATGAGACAGCCCTGACTCTTACAGGCATATTTAATCTGACCTGGCAGAGCAGCAGCCTCACCTTTACAAGAATGTCCATCTTCTGCGAGCTGGAAGCCTTGCCTGCAGTAACACTGATAGGAGCCGTAAACGTTGGCGCACTCCTGGCTGCAGGGACTCGTATCACACTCATTCACATCTGGAGCCAAAAAACAAACCCACAGACACTGCCACAACACTTCAGAACAGTGTCTCCCACCATTTCTTGCCTCTGAGAGCAGCCACCAGATACCTCTGGTCTGAGTGAATAAGGGTGGACTAATGCATCCCAAGAATGTTTCTGCCCCCCAGGCCAAGAACTGTGACGATGTCTGTGGCACCTGGATTTCATCTCTACATGTGCCAATAAAAACACATCCACGTTCAAATACGTAGACCTTACGTGTTTCAGCTGATTAAAAATATGTAATCGTTGCCTTAAAAAGAATCATGGAGAAAACTTTCATTCAAATTGAACCACTTTTTTCAAATTTTGTCACTACCAGGTTCCATCTCTTTTAAAATTTGAGCAGAAAGTCTCCTATTCTAACTTTATAATGTTCTCCTTTTCTCTCACCCGGAAGGAAAGGAAAAAACATGTGAGAGAAAGGAAGAAAGAGGCAGAACTTTGACGGTTTGAGTGTTGGATTGCTTGTCTGCAAATCTGAGCGCACATAAATCATGCGTTTACTTATATCCCACCTCAACTCCTTCTCTAAAGCCTCTTAATTCACACTGCAATCTTTTCTTCATGGAAAAAAACCCCACATCTGGTACCTTCACAATGCTTTCCATCGTAAGACAAGCGGAAACCAGAAGAACAAGTGCAATGGTAGGAGCCAGGGGTGTTCTCACACGTGTGCTGACAGAGGCGTCCAGGGTAATTCCAGCACTCGTTTATATCTGCCAGCACAGCAAGCAAATATACAATCAACTTGGAAACAAAAGCATTAAGTTTGGTGCAGAAGGATATTTCTTAAAAGTGTCAGAGATTGATTTGCAGGGCACAAAATGCTGCAACCTCAGGTTTCATGCTGCAGCACTTTGCACGGTGGCACCAGAATGCAAAATGCTGTATCATAGTCTCTCATGAAGAAAGTTGTGAAACCTTCAGCAAGACAAATTTCTACAGCAGCAGCGTAACCCGTAGGGAAGTATTCTGCAGATGACTTGAACTGATAACCTGCAGCTACACCAAACCAAGGGCACCTGGCCCAAAATCACGGCACGGAGTGGCAGAGCTCGGAACGGCCGGTCGCACCCAACGCCGGCTGCGTTGGAGGCAGCTCCATTATCTTTCCGCACTGCAGAACTAAAAACCACACCCCACGACGGTGCTAAATACTGCCTTGTCGTCCAAGGCTCCATCAATCAGTCGTTTCAACTCGTCTCGTGCCTTACATACCGATGCAGCTTCGGCTGAAGGCATCGTACTGATACCCCATCTTGCAGTCGCAGCGGTAAGTCCCCGGAAGGTTATGACAAATCTGCCCCTCGCCACAACGGTGCACGCCCGTCTGACATTCATCCACGTCTGCAGAGCCAGAGAAAGCAACGAGTTTAAATGCCATTTGCTGAAAAATTAATGTTTTCAAAAAGAAAAAAAAAAAAATCATTAAATAACAGGAACAGAAAGGTTTTGGGTTATCCCCTGGACAGGACAAAGAATATCAGCTTTTCCCACCGACGTTCTCTGAGTCAGCTTTGTAAGTCAAACTTTTGAAAAGCAACGCGTTATCTGAAAAGTGGAAAACGGTCAACTGTAACTGCAGTGGAGCTCTCCCAGCATATTCTGCATTTCAATGTAAACACATTTTGATTCTGATCAAACCATGACATTTAAACACTCTATTCTGATGTTCTGCCATTACGTGAGTCACAGCAAGCCATTTAAAGCAAAACAAGAACGAGCCAGAAATCCTGCTCATCCTTCAATTAAAGCAATTGCTATTTTCATCTCCAGTTGCCCTTTCAATCTTGCTCCTGCTGTCTACTTTTTTTGCTCTTTCCCAATGTTGATCTTTTCTCAATCAACTTGCATTTTGGTATTCCTCACAGCCTCTCATCCAAAATCCAGTACCAACAAAGAAGTTGCTTCTCCACTCACATGCACCACTTCCAATCTCGGTTTATAACCCTCAGATGAAGACGAGAGTTTTCAATACATGCTGATTTACAAGACTTGCAATGCACCTAAATAGCTCATCAAGTATCTAACAAAACCCTACTGTCATCTGTGACGAGAAGCATCAAAAAGTGATTAACCCCCAGAAACCTGAATTCCTCCAAGAGTTCCGAGCTCGGCCATCTCCTAAGCCATCAGATCCTGCTTCCTTCCTGTTATTCACATCTTCAACTACTTTTACAACCCAAATCCCTGTTTGTGAAATATCGATTTGGGTGGTAGTCTCCGTTCTGCCCTATTTGAAGTGATAAAGTTGAGCACTTTTTCATCCCAAAGGGTTCCTGGGCAGTTCTCCAGCCTTGGACAGCGCTCCTGGAAGCGCTCGTGCTGAGAAAACGACAGGGGAAGCCAGAGCACGGACACCTGGACTTGGGAAAGTGGAGGTTATATGGGCCCCGATGAGACAAGCTAACAAATACAAACACTCAGATTGGGTATTTCAGCACAGATGCCCACCCACACTGTCCTTGGTGGAACCAGGGTTGGGGATGGCAGGGGATGCCCCTTGCCAAGCAAGGAATTCCTGACAGGCTCACAGGCTCCTGCCAAAACGCTGTCTCTTCATTTCCTTTTAAGATCAGGGGTAGCATCAAGACAAGGATGTTTCTAATGCAGATACAAATACGTAAAGTAGCCGCTTTGTTTGCAGTGAATTCGTGTGTGTGACCGTCTCGTTAGTTTGTCCAAAATTATACATCCCATTGTGTTCAGGCTTCAATTAGTGCCAGGCCATTATACCGTTGGAGGTGTGCTATATTTCATAACAGCTACAGCAGTGCTCGGTTAAATGCAAGAGGTAGCTTTTAACAACTCATTTACTAAATCAGAAAATATATGAACATTTTAAAGAGAGGTGAATCCTGGAAACTGAGAAGACGACCGTGCAAGTCCAGTTCTGCTGGAGACACATGTGCTGATGATGTATTTACTACTGTGAATAAATCTGAATCAGGAATCTAATTAGCTATTGTAATGCTTTAAAGAAACCAGTCTTTATCACAGAGAGGGGAAATGAGGACCACATGCTTTTCTTTCTTCTTTTCCATGCCCTCTGCCTACTTAAAGTCATATCAAAAAAAATTGCCAAAAGATATAGACTGCAAACAGAGCGCACAGGCAAAGACAGAGAAATCACCAGTTAACATTAAATATTCCCAAAAATCAAACTAGGGAAGCTTCGTTATACCTGCTCCTTAAAAGCATTGTTAGCCATGTGGAGACAAAGTGTCGTTACAATGCATTGTGTTAATTTATCACGCTTTAAAGAATGCAAATGCTGCATGGAGAATGGCAATTTCCACCTCGTTCACATATTGACACACAGTCACTCCCTTTTAGGAAGTCATGGGGAAAAAAATGCTTCCTCTAAATCATCATTTTAAAGTTCAGGGGTGCAATTTGCCCTGGCCATTAGCATGGCTCCAAAACAGAAACCACTAGCACTACAGCCAGGATTTCTGAGCTGCCCGGTGACGAGTCGTGAAAAAAAATGGCATTCATGGAGACACTGGCGTGGCGGCAACCCCAAAACCAAATTCAGGGTCACCGCACTTCAGGTGGTGCAAACGGACCTTCACGCAGCTGATCTAGCCCAGAACCGTGTCTTTACAGCAACGGAGAGAGGTGAGACTTCTGGACCTCGCCGTGGAAACTGCACTATTTCAGGCTGCTCTGTAATAGGTCACCAAACAAGGCTGCACTCCTTTGCCCTGAGTTTACAGAATATAGCTCCCCAGAGCTGTATCTATCAAGAAACTTTCTCAATTTCCTCAGTTACACCCCCCCCCGCTTCTGCTGCTTCCAAATCTTCCCCACCTCAGCATGCTTTGGATAGCCTGGGAGTGAAATCGTGACGGGAGAGGGAGCACAATGAAGAGCAAAAAGGAGAATGCAGGAATCTATGGGGAAACGGGGTGCACCGACGCCACTATTTTTCACTACGAGTTGCCAGTCATGACCAAGTTAACAGCTGCCAGCACAGCTTCCACCCACCTGAAGCAATTTTGCTTATTTTTCATCCTTCCTTTTATTCTCAGGGAATGTAAGTTGACTCATCAGGACACCATCACTAAGCAAAATGCTGATTTGTCATTTCTTTTTTCTTTTTCTTTTTTCCCCTTGCTGTCCTTCTGGCATTTCCTACTTCGTGTAACACAGAGCTAGGGAATTAAAGCACACGTGGCCAGCCTTGCCTTGGGCACCAAGGACCAAGCTTTCGATTCCTTCGTGCCCAGTGTGCTCCTTCACAAACGCTAACAGGAGATGAAAGCTGCTACTCCGAGTCAGTGAGGAACAAATACAAACCAGTATCAAGCTGCATGCCAGCCTATATGGATATTTAAACATTCTTTTCACAAAGAGAGTAAGAGTCCATCTGGAATGCCCAGACGACTGGGAGTAAATGGGGAACATCATCCAGAGCAGCTCTGAGAGGACACCTCATCAGACCGTAGGGCCTGACCTTACCGATGCACCGGGTTCCCTCCTCGTTGGAGTGGTCGTGTTCCTCTGGCAGGTGTAAGACCCGACGGTATTGATGCAGTTGAATCCTGGTTTGCATGGCTCAGGGAGAGACGTGCATTCATTAATATCTGGCAAAGAGAAAATGGATTAGGAGCAGCGAGAGAAGCTATGCAACCTGCCCAGTCTGTTTTCTTCCAGCTGCCAATTCTTTTTCTTAGTTTCAATTTAACGTGCTGCAGAGATAAGGCTGATGAAGGTCTGTGCCGGTAACACTTTCAAACTCTATATGCAAGTATGCACAGCTCAAAAAGGACAGCAATGTTCCGGTCAAATTCCCAGCAGAATTCGAGGAAAACCACATGTGGTCGATATACACCCCTTAGCCAGGTGAAGAGGAACGGGAGCTGGCCGGTGCCGCTGCACATATTACAAACATATTGCTGGTCACACTTACCAACGCAGTTTCCCTCTGGGTCTTGTAAAAATCCATCCATGCAGCGTTGCTTTGACTCGCAGTAGAACGATCCCTCTGTGTTCTGACAAACGAAGTTTACTTTACAGCTGTGAGTCCCTCTCTTGCATTCATCGATATCTGTTAAATCAGAGCCAAGCGTCAAGTTGCAACCAGTGAAGCTGCAATTTTCAGTCATCCTCACGACTAGTTAGCTTCTCAGTAAAGAAGGTAGGAAGCATTATTTAAACCACACACCCAACACTGCCTTTGTGTTTGCTCTGGATGCTCTCTTCAGTGTCAACTTCAGAACTTATCAGGTTCTGAAGCCAAGTCGATCCAGGTCCCTACTCCTTGTTCACAGCATCTCTCATAAACCACCAATACAGAAACACTGGCAGCTTTAAAATCCTAAACCCCTAAATTAAGACTAGGAATAAAGGATGCATCATCAAATGTGTATCACGCTTTTTCAAAAGCAAAATGGTCTCTTATTCCTTATGCACCTCAGGAATTCTAGGTAGAAACCTGCCTCCACTGCTTTCGGTGGCACCTAACCTGAACACAGCTGGGATTTCACTGCACGCACTGGCACGTCTGTGCACATATATATATGTATATAATATATATACATATATATATACACACTAATGCACACAGAACAGCACCACTCACCCAGAAGGTACCATTTTAATAAGTCTTCCTACCATATTTATAGAGTGAGACAAAGAAAAACATGGAGCTGAGTAGTTCAGAAACCTCTGCAAATCCAACAGTTATCTGTAGGCAGTTTTAAACAGAGTAGTTCTGAAATTTGAGAAATGTTCTTCCAAGTCATTCACTTTAAGCCTACTTCAAAACAATTTCCATGTTTTATAATCTGCTCTAAGCTCACTTTTAAGACTAGACAGTGATTTAGATCAGCAGTAAATATTAGAAATGCTATAGAATCAGACAACAGAACGAGACATTCACGAACAGCCTCTTGGAGTAAACCAGGGCTTACTTAGGAAGCTGTATATAAAGTGAGATTTCTGATCACTTATATGTTAAGAGTGAAGTCCCTTCCTTCGGTATCTCTCCCTCCAGCTGTCAGGAAACTCTGTGTAAAACATGTAGGAGTGAATAGCACTGACTTCTGCCCTGGGAGGCAGGGCACGCGTGTCTCTTGTAGAGCCCTGTGCTGCAGAGCAACCTCTGCCGTGCTATGACCAGTTGAGGTTAGCTCCTCCGTTAGACCGAGAAGGGGGGAGATGAAGAATAGCTTCTGAACCCCAGGAGCACTCCAAATGTAAATAAATGCAGGCAGACCTCCTAAACACAGGAAGGACGGGACTGTGTCAGCCCCGTGATCTGTTCAGGCTGTGATTCAGTGTTCGACTGCAACCACCACCAGCCCCAGCAGCGAAAAGCAGAGCCAGGCAGAAGGCTGTAACAGGAATTCCTCCGTCGGTGAGATCTCTCTCTAATGCCTTAAAAACAGGGTAAATCCTAATTCACACGGTTTCATCCATTTTCCAAATAATTCATAGTTATTGTTGGAACCTACTTCAAAAAACTGAATGTACAGGGGGGCCCGTGAAGCCAAACACTTCCATGATGATCAGCGTTTTCTAGTTACAACCCTAGTATCACAGACCAGCAACAATAAAACGCTTCGCAAATCCCTTTCTTCTCCTTTTCGCAACAGCAATTGCATCAGCTGAAAACCACTTGTCTTACCAGCACATTCTCCGTCCTTAAGCTCATAACCTGGCTGACAGCTCAGTTCCTGGAGACACTTGAACGATCCCACTGTGTTGACGCAGTGCTCTCCCCGCTGGCAGGTGTGCGTATCTGCCACGCACTCATTAATGTCTACAAGAAAGAGTTAAATAATTCACATATTTATCAAGTCATCTGCCTCCTCCTGCTCTTTTGGAAGGAGTCAAAAGCTCAAGTGAAACCATTTCTTCCAAAAGTTATTCAAAATAGACTTTGCTACAGCGTTCTGACAAAAGACGTGTTACTCCAGGATCTCTTGTTAACAGAGAGTAACTCGAGACACACAAATCAGAGGGAGATTTCCTTCTCCTTCCCTCTTCCCAAATGTGCAGACATCAAGGACAGGGGATGCACAGAACCAATTAAACGCAGGGTGGGCAAAGGACTGAGAATCAGCTTCTTGGTTGACTGGATAGAAACCTCCTGGACAATTGAATGAGAAAGCGATTAATGCTTATTGCTCATTATCAGGTTTTCACAGCCCAGGCTGTATATAAAGTCCCGCTGCTTCACGCCAGAGAGGCAGGAGCTGCTGGTGCGGAAGAGCTGCAGGAGAGAAGCACCGAAACTGCCAGCCTCGCCGCCCTGGAGTCATCGAAAGAGGAATCCCGAAGGCTCAGTCAAGTTTGTACATTTGTATTTCAACCTTTAAAGAGATCTGATTTCAGCAGGTGGAGTAGTGGAAAAGCTCTTTTTTTCCTTTTTTTTTTAAAAAAAAAAGAATCACTTCAATACAAGACGGTGGAATGTAGGGCAATTTGGGAAGTAATTCGCGACACCTTTGAAGCGATGCATTTGGATGGGCTTAGATGAAACAATCTCAAATTTAGGGTTTGCTTATGTGAATAATGAAATGCCACGATGAGCAAATACTTACAAGCAGCAAAAAGGGCTAGGAATGGGAAGACAAACTTTCTTGCCATTCTCCACAAAATCTTAACACGTTCACAGTTCTATATAAAGCTAAGAAGTATTTCAAGAGCTAACAAAAGCCAAATGTGACCGTAATCATTACCAATCGCCCAGCTTCTCTGCACATGATGCTATTTTCATATTATACAATAAAGCAAGTACTGTTTAAATCAGATTTTCGTTTTGGGTCTACAACCTCATTCCCAGCTAAGTACAACATCAGATATAGTACTTGCGGGGCATGGAAACAGGACAAGTCATTCTAAAAGCCTTTTGTCTTAGAAAACACGTCAGCTTGTTTTCCGACAACCAGATGGAGATGAGCACCAAAAGAAATCTCCGGTCCTGCCGAAGTCAGCGAACTGGGGATATGCACCGAGTTTCCCAACACCAGTAGGGCAGCTTGGTACCATTTCACTTCTCATTTAGTCGTGTTTTCCTTTTCGTTTGCCATAGCTACTCCTCACAAGCCGCGTATGTTGCTTTCCAAAGCCAGTCGGTTAATCCACAGCAGGTTAATCGCAGTTGGAGATGTCTGTGGACTCGCACTGTGTGGCAGGTTAATACCCTACTCCAAGGGTTTTCTGGGTTATGTCCTCCTAATGCTTGTACTGTTTCCCGGTTTCTCTACATTAGCTTCAAGTGTAAGCATCAATATTCTCATCTTGGGGGAAAAAAAATTAAAAAAGCACACGCATCCAACCCAAAAGCCCCCTCCCCGCGCTTGGGGAAGAATATGAGCTGCTGTGGTAGACTTATCCCACCTAACTAGCCTTAGTCCTGGAATAAACTTAAGGATCTTTTAAAAAATTGCAGAGAAGAATGGCTATGGATAGCCATTTAGTATCAAAATTAGTGTAAGGCTTTCTACTGATTTACGAGGCTATGCAACAGATCCGAGATTATCTTTCCTTGCAGACCACCAGAACCTTCTCCTACAAATAGGCTGTCAGCACCACACTCCGTCATATGAACTGAACTCAGGTCAGAACAACACCAAGAGAGGAAAGCATGTTGGTCTGAAACACCTCCCCAAATACAGCATAGGAAGTGTTCCACCCGATTAGCAGGTGTCAACAGGTAAAAGGAAGGTTAAGATTTCACAGAGGAAAACAAGATGTCAAATAGTTTTGTTTTTTTTTTTGGTCTCTGTTTTTTGACTCAATTTTCAAACTTTCGAGCACTCAAGAAAATGAGCAGAGCTGGCCAGAATGCATTTGAGGAAATTAAACCCGTGGAAGCTGGAAGATTACATGAAGAATTTTTGCTTTCAGTGGCAGTTTTGTGCACCAAGGGATACACTGACAATCCCTAAAGCCTAATGATTGTCACCTGGGCTGAGATGCAAGGCTCAAACTATGAGCCATGCAGCAGGCAAGGCTCTGCTCTGTCCTGTCCAACGTTAGGGCATGAACCTCCGTTTCTGATACCAGACCAGGTTATCCAAAGTTTCAGCCTACCAAAGTTCCCTTTTCATTTTATTAAACAGATATGCAGCCTAAAGTCTTCCAAAATAATTCCTAAATGGTCACGCCACAAAACAAGATCTAAGAAGGCTTCTGGAATCTTTCTCACGAGTTCCCCTCAGTCCACCATCAATCCCCATCGCAAACCAGTGTCCCTTAGCATGAGCAGCTTTGGGAACAAAGTCCCAGTTTGTGGTGGGGCAGCAAAAGAGCGATGGCGCTGGTTCTTTTCAGCCCAGGCTGCCCCCAGAATCATTTTGCTCTGCCATCACGGCACGAGGTCAGCAGAGGTCAGCGTGGACTGAATCGGTTTTTATAAAACAGGACAACCTCTCCTTTCTTTGATACAGAAGATAAGAGGGTCCATAGCCTCTCTCTCTTCAGTACTGGAAACCAGCTCAGGAAGTCGGTAGGATGCTTGACAGAGGAGCAGGAAAAATATTACTTATATTTTCAGTTACAAACTTAATGGCTCTCTTCTTTCTCATTTAACTCCAAGGGAGGATTAGATTAGATATTAGGAAAAATTTCTTCACCGAAAAGGGCTGTCAAGCCCTGGCACAGGCTGCCCAGGGCAGGGGTTTAAAAGCCGGGTCGATGTGGTGCTCAGGGACACCTGTCAGTGGTGGGGCTGGCACTGCTGGGTTAATGGTTGGACTCAAAGGTCTTTTCCAACCTAAACAATTCTATGATACTATTTCCCAACATTGGACTGGCTGCAGTCTTCATCCAGGTGAAGGTGAGGAAGGGTAAGATTATACTTATAAATAACTAGGAATAAAAGAGAATATAATTCAGTAATATATTAAAAACAAGTCATACAGTTAATTGTGGAGAAATCTATTAGGTCTATGTGGGCAGCAACAGCATTCCTCACTCTAGGTCAAGCGAAAACCAGAAGGAAATGCTATTGCGTAATATCGCTTTTTTATCCTTGGAATTGTTGAAAACAGCAACATATGCACCATCCCTGAGCGTGCCTGTTGCATCTCAGGAGCTGACATTTTTGCAAAGGAATATCAACATTAGCCTACTGCTATTTTTCTCAATACATACTTCAACATTAAAACTTAATTTTTTTTGGCACTTTTTATAAAAACGTGAAATGCAGACTCTTTTCTCCCTGCATGTATATTTTCTCAAGATGTTCCCCCCTCCATCTCCCCACCTCGTCTTCAAATTACTTCAGCTCAATTTCTTTTACGTAATACATCTGTTTTATTTAAACCTGTCACGATTTTGCAGCCACCCACCCTGCGTTCACGCGCGGTCCCTGTGGCTCAGCAATAAAATGACCCTTCGCTCACTCGGGCAGGGGCGGAGCTGTAGATGGGAGCAGCAAAAAGAAAGGAGCAAAGTAGTCTCCTGTCAGTGTGCACGTGGGTGGTGGTAATGACTTTGCCTGCAAGCCACCGGGAAAAGAAATCCATGTTAAAAACACCCCAACCTGGCCCTTATCTCTGGAGAACATAGAGTCATAGAGTCATAGAATGGCCTAGTCTGGAAGGGACCTTAGAGATCATTTAATCCAACCTCCCTGTCACCAGGGACACCACCTCTCGACTAGATCAGGCAACACGTGGGGACTGAAAGGGAATCGAACCCACAGCCTTGGCGTCGTTACCGCCACGCTCAAGTGACTGAGCTAACTGGCCCCCTTGCAAGTCTGAAAGACGTTTTAATATCTATTAAGGCAAAACTGGTGTGTACAAACTAGTTAAACAGCTGGCGACTCCTCACTGCGTGTGGCTGGCTTTGGGGCATTCGGCTGCTCGTGAATGCACCTGAAGTTCTAATCTTCTGCAGCTCGACTACAGGAAATTCAGCAGAGAAAAGGTTAACAGGCTGGTTCGTTGCTGAGCCAAGATCGTTCCTCCAGCCTCTGAAACAGGCAAAATCATTAGAAAAAGAATAATTTGCAAATGAGTTACTGCAAGTTTGTGTTTGAGGTAGCTCAGGGTGACGAAGGATACCTTGGGCGAATGTAGCTGCAGTGAGGCAGCTCAACAAAACAGAAACCACAGTACACTTGTGGCTTCTCCCCGCGGACGAGAGAGGCAGGAAAAATGTTCAATGCAGCAAATGTTCTCCAGAGAGCAGAGCTGCAGAGGAGACAGGAGCACACAGGGTTTGTCTATCCTAACAAAAGAGTAACTTCAAAGTTTTCTAGATTGCTTATAAGGATTTCTGTAAAAACCTGACTCGTGTTAGAGAAATAGAGAGGCTTCTTATTTAGCGCGGGAGGAGAGGATCTTTTAGCTTTACAAATAAGAGTTGTATCTTCCGTTTTATTAGTGATGCCTGAGGTTTATCTTCTATCAAGCACAATAAAACTCCGTTATAATGTGATGGGGTAGAGGACAGGAGGGGAAGGAAGTGAATAAAAGGAAGCACTTGGCATCTTCTATAGCGCCTTCTGCCAAAGTTGCTGACAAACACACATTGATTTAGTTTAAAACGCTCTTGGGAGACGTAGAAAAGGACAGATATATCCTTACTGCATAGTCAGGAAAAACATCAGGGTTTTAAATGGCAAGATTTCCAGCAGCAGAAAGCAAGGTGAGGCAGTTCCTTGAGCTGCCCGCTTACCAGACCTTCTGTTCAGAAGTGGGGCACCCCCAGCAGGGTCTGTGAAAGCCAAGGGGTGCGCCAGGACTGGGGCCAACTACAGACACCGCCTTCCATCTCACAGCCCGGTCCGGTCTCTGCAAAGGCATCCTTCCTTCCCATGGTGTTCTCCCAGGTATTTAATCCAACCTAAACTATATTTCTACTTCTCCATGCTTACCGGTAGTTCTGATTTCAAAATAAACAATTTATAAAAAAAATACAGTCCAATTTTTTCAACTTAAGGAAAACCCAGAAGATGGTAAATCACATTTCTGCTCTCAGCTATGTCACAGTATAAACTTTCCTGCTTGTGCCCTTGTGCCCTACGATGCTCATTAATAAGATGAGATCATAGAGCTTTAAAAGATAGGAATGAAACCAAAACTGTGAAGGTCAGAAAAGCGTTGTAGCTGCAGGGAGAAAGAGAGGGGTGGAAGAAGGCGAATTATATTACGTTATAGTCACAGGCACCACTGCTTTCATTAACGACTGGAGGTCACCAGGTTCTCCATTTTACTAGCCTCTAGAAAAGTACCCCAAAGAGAAACTATTTCCTAAGCTCAGGCCTTGGCTTTTGGAAGCAAATTAAATCCTCATAAATACACTTGCAAAAATAGGTTGGTTTCTTGCATGAACTGAAATAGCGGGGATGATACAGCAGAATTACGATGCATCTTTGACTTTCACACAAAGGAATTTGCGCCAGAATCAACAGAGGCCTAATCTGAATTTTAAAATTCCCTCTCTTTGGAATGGATCTTTCCCACCGCCTGGACTTCAGCAGATTTCTTGAGCTGTGTATGTGAAGGTTTTGTCGGTTTGGGATGTCTGGGGGTTTGGCAATATTGACACCGGGCAGAGAGATCAACTGCTAGGTTTTCCTAGTCCAGTTCAATAATCATCAGTACCACTGTGGTCATCATACCTATGAACTTTTACGACTTTTGAGCCAAGTTATACGTATCCTGAGAATGTACTGCTGGGGAGAAAGCCAAACAGCGTACAGCTCATGATGTTAAGTGGCTGAGCAAATGGTGCACATGTGTTTTTACTAACTCATATAGAAATGCCATATGCAAAGATGGCCCGAGAGCCTTTTAGCACAAATGGTTTAAATGCATTGCAGAGCATGAAGAATTACGATGTTGTGGTGAATGGCTTATTCCTATCATCTTACCAACACATTTTCTATGCCTGTTGAGTATAAAGCCCTCTGCACAGATCACTCTGTGGTTGACACAGTAGAATGATCCCAATGCGTTCACACATAATTGTCCTCTGGAACAAGCGTGAGCGCCTGTGAGGCACTCATCCAAATCTGTATCGACATGTTGCAACCAAAAGGGAAAAACAGAATTCTATTAGAACAATTTCTGAAAGGAAACAACACTTCTTTCACGCTGGAGATGTCTAAACGAAGTGTGCTGGAGCTACCACATCAGCAACTACTACAATATATATACAGTGTTAGGCTGAAAACAGGGCTGGAGTTAACCCTCGGAGATCATCTAATCCCAACTCTTGGGTCATTCTAGAAAAATCCATTCTTACAAACAAGCCGTCACCAGAGGCGACATATACACTTGGCAGGAAACCCAATCCAGTGCACCATCACGCTCATCACCAAACGCTTACTTTAACACAGATTATAAAAGTCCTTTGCTTCCAGTTAAACTCACTGCTTCCACTGACATTTCTGAATTTTTTCATCTCCTGTAGAGAAACGATTGCCTTGGAATAACCCCTTTTA
>NW_009699781.1:25924-39293 GCF_000703405.1 Apaloderma vittatum
CTTGGAATGCCCCTTTTGATTCTCCCATTAATTAATCAAATTAGGTCCCACCACACTTGGGCAAGCAATGAACAGTAAATATTTTATCTGGTGATATTAAATTCCCATTTTCTTCAAACACTATCTGGAATTTCACAAAAATGATTTGTGACTCAATAAGATCTGAGGTTGAGAGGGACGTGGATCACTTGTGAGCAATTCTGAGCTTCTACATGCATTTGCTGCTGGCGGTTATTGCTCCCATACTTAGAGATTCATAATACAGGTATGTCACAGGGAATTGCTTCTGACCCCCAAATCTTTCCTAGGCAAATATACCCAAGCATGTCCAATTAAAAACTAAATAATGTGAATGATCATGGTGCAGCTTTGGAATTTACTGGTGATCATCGTGGAGGCCTGAGCTTCCCTGTCGAGTGAAACGCACGGAGCTGGACCAGCTCACAACGGCACGCACTTTGTAGCAGTGAAGCCTCGCTGAATTCAGGTTTTGAAGGCAAGCAGAAATAAACCCAAACCAAACAGGTGACAGGGCAGAGCTGTAGCTCTGAGGGGCGCTCCTGAGGACGGCAAAGGTGCCCCCATCCTGCTGGCAGCTCCCATTCTCAGGAAGAAAAGCTGTGTGTCCAGGGAGGAAGAGAAATCAGGAGGGCTGATAAAAAAAAAACTGGAATGCCAGGGGAAAAAGAGCACAAATCCAGGCTTGCCTTCACCTGAAGTCCCCAGCTAACAGACCCGCTGGACAGACGTGCTGGAGGGGTTAGCTGTGAAGCAGAACCGGTGTTCCCTCTGCCACATGGTCACTGCGCTGCCATGTGCAACTCACAACACCGAGAACAAGGAGCCCTTAGAGAAACACCTCGGGGTATGAAATCAATGGGATCGATCTAAAAGCGGTTTAACTGTGTCTCTGTGGTGAGCATGAGGCACTTACCTTCACAAGAAATGCCATCAGCCATGATAGTGTATCCAGCCAAACAAGAACACACAGCGTTTCGTTCCACAACGGTGCAGACCTGCTTGCAGGGGCCGTTATCTACAGAAAGTAAAATTGCAAACTAATATTGGCGTTCATAGCACACACCAGCTGAAGTTAAAAGCCTCCGGGTCGTCCAAATCCAGTCCCAGGTCAGGCGATGAGGAATGCAGTTTGGAAACAGGCAGTGCTATTCACTCCTTACAACCCTCCTATTACCCAGAAACAGCCCTGCGCCACTCCGACGCGCGTTGTTCGCCTTACGCTGCACAGCTGCAGGGCTCACCTCAAACCTAAAGCGGGTTATTAACCCTCAAATCAGAGTACAGCCCCAAATTCCTTCCTCGGGATTCCCCTGGCGATTCCTCAGCCTCAGGCCAGAGGTAACAAATCGAGGGCGTGCGCTGAAATCCGACTGGCGAAGGGAGGCACGGAATTTTATTCCGGCTGCCTGAAGACTCCTCGCTCACCTGTGTCTGCGGTTTACACCTCCGACATACCTTTACACTTATCCTGCTCTTCTTGTAAGGACACAACGAGAATAGGTGGAGAAGGAGAGGCTGCCGGAGGAATGGTGGTTTCTGCTTCCAGCCTTGTCACCTGTCCTCTGTCTGGATCTGTAAGGCAAGGGAAGGGGAGATGGATCAGGGATAGCATCATCTCCACCAGACACCCCATAGCAAGGGACCCGGTCCCAGTCATCCCACTCCATCGTGGTTTGTAGGAGGAAACATTCTGGTGCCGTGGAGAACTGCCTATGCACAGAAGTGAGCAGTCAGATGCAGAATTAATTTTATTTTTTAAAATGCATCTGCATTGTAAAGACAGCGGTTGTCTTTCATTTGGCGTATGGGGGCGGGGGGGGTGAAGCTGAACCCCAAACAAGTCTTTAAACTTATTCTGTGCATCCTGTTTCAACACAGATAAAAGTAGAAAAGCAGACGCTCACCTTCACAAACACAGGATACTCTGAGATAACTTTTACGCAGCCAAACAGAAAACATGACAGGTCCTATCTGTCATTTAGCTTTTCAGCAAACAGTAATGTTAAAGGGGAAAAAAAAATAAGGAAAAAGCTCTGTTACAACAGTAGGAGTAATCCAGTTTATTTACTCCATCAAAATGGAAGCCTAAATCCATAAAGCTAAATTCTTCCTTAAGAGGGATGTCTCCTGTACCCATTGATTTGAGCTCAAGTGTCACCTGGAGCCAAGCGTGAGCCACCAAACAGTGGCAATGTTAAAAGACAAAGTGTGACTGCAATACAGCTTTGGGGTATGGGAGGAGTGGTTTCATTTAAATAATAAAAAAAGAAGAAATCACAGACATATAATGGGCTGTGACACAGAGGTAAATAAAAGTCACGTGCTTGTGGCTTATGAATGATTTCCCGAGAAAGAGAGAAGCAAGAAGAAGATTTTGAAGTTTCATCAACGTATGCTTTCTCCTCCTCTCACAGAGCCGTGGCGAGAACATCGCTTCTTCCAAGCCTCATGAAAAAGCATGACTCATTTTAAAAAACAAAAAGGTAAATACAAAACCATTCAAAGCCCATCAGAGAGGAGGAAATGCACTGGGACACGTGCAAATCCAAACCCGTTCTATCCAATCACAGAAGTAAAAACTACCAACAGTATGAGACCGAACACCGACTGCCCTGGTTTCCAAGCACAGACCCCAGGATGGAGAGACGTGCACGCACACCAAGGAAAAAAGAGAAGTGGGAGGCGCCGCTGGCAAGCAGAATATGGAGGGGCTAGCCAGGCGAGGCTAGCGAGGTGCCCTGCCCCAGCACCACCCTCGCCCAGCCTCGAGCTGGACCCAGGACTCCAGCACGACCCTCTCTCACTGTCTCCTGCCCTCTGCCCTGGTTTGCAAACCCCTCGACAGTCTTTGGCCCGGCCACGGGCGCTGCAGCCTTGCAGATCTGCCAAGAACATGGACTCCTTGGATATGAGATGTGTTTAACCCCGGTCTGCACAGAACGAGCAGCGGGAGAAGGAAAGCAAAGCAAAACCGAACACACACGCACGCTCCAGGTGAGCGATCGAGCCAAACGCTGCAGTGCTAAAATAGGAACGCTTTTCTTTGCCTCTTTTGGATTAGTTTCCTTCATCCAAATTTTAATATACACACAACAGAGCAGGCAGCCGCCGCAGAAACACGGTCAAGGGCGTTACTGATGTAAGCGTGGTAACATCGCGTTGAGAAGCACGACATGATGAGTGCTCATTGTTTAACTTGGGCAGAAAGTATCTGGAGCCTAAGCAATTTTGTCATTGGAAGGCAACATTTATTTTGCTTGTTAAATAACTGAAAGCACCTGTAACTAATACAAGATTTCAGCTTTCTGGGTTATCTGATTCGAAATCTTGCCATTGGAGAATTCCAGACATCAAAACAATTACAACACAAGAGACTTTCCTTTCAAGACTTCCACGGCACTCGATAAGTTTAGATTTTGGATCGCTGAAAGATGTTAATGGTTTCAGATAAAAATCAAAAAAGTTCAGGAAGCAACGCTGTCTGTCTGAACTGAGTAAAGTTTATCTAAAGGAAGGCTAACTGTAAAGTACAAAATAGGTCTCAGAAGAAAAGGTGTCTCATTAACAGTCTTTACAAACCCTCTTCTGAGAAGTGAGAACAGTCTTGGTTTGAACATTTTAAATACCACCCTGATCGCATGCCATCGATTCACAAAAATAAGGCATAATTAGGTTTCCTACATGGTTGGTTTTCTTTACATTATTAACCTGTCCAACTTACATAGAAAATGCCCATGCATCGACACCCATAAAAAAACCTCACAGAAACGAGAGCGAAACTGAAGAAAGACTTGGTGGGTCAGTGCAGGCGGCAGAAAGACGCAGTCGCTCACGGTTTTTCCTCCCCATTTCCTCACCTGGAGAGCAGCTGGTCCCATCATCTTGCAAAGTGAATTCTGGAAAACACGAACACTTGTAGGAGCCCACGGTGTTTATACACAAATGCTGACAGAGTTCCCCACCGTACATCAGACATTCATCCAGGTCATCTCCAGGCAGGTTATTTGACAGTTCAGCTTCATTACTGATGGACAAGGCTTCGTTGTGATCTTCCGTCTCGGAAACTACAACAGAACAACACTTGCTGTTTCTCTAGCAGGTGTTTTAGCACTGGGGCCATATGGTACAGAGTGTCCTGTCACACAAACTCCAGGTACAGTCAAATCTCCAAGACACAAGCAAAGGAACCCAAACCAGTTACTCCAAGACACAAACAAAGGAACCCATCCCGATGATTAGACCACTGTGATGAAAGTCCACCAACTCCTTCCATAAGGCTGAAGGGACAAACTTTTCACAGAAGCCAAAGAGAAGCAGGGTGACCCTGGGATCTCACAAGCCCATCTTTCACACTGACCACTAACACCACTGCTATTGCTATTTCAACTATTTGAAGCTGGCTCCATTGGAGAATCATGCTGAATTTCTAATTTCACACGAAAAACTTAGCCGGTTGCTTTGGAAACTCTTTTCAACACCATCACTAATTTATTGGCTACTTCTGACCCACTCAGCACTGACACGGCCATCCCACCTACTGCTCTGAAACACCGGCAGAAGCACCATCCTTTTCATTTTCCGACCAAGCCTGATGAGACTTTCTGCGACACTAAAATTAATTGTTGAGCAAGGTTCTCAGTCAGCTTTTCTTAAACACATCCAAGCAAGCTTCCTCACTCAGCAAGGTCTCAGCTGGGTCGAAATGAACCCTTGGACACTTACCCTTCTCAGGCGTCACTGTTGGCAAAGGTTCAGGATGCCTTTTTATTTCTGGGTGGATGAAGTGATCTCCCCCTTCGCAGCAGGACAGCATCACGTGGCTGCAGGGATAGCCCAGGTTGATGTTGGACTCACAGGTTTTCCCCTCACTCTTCAGCCGCAGGCCCAGGTTACAGCAGTCACAGCATTGCTGGAAGAGGAGGAGACTATGAGTAACAAGGACTTACTGCAGCCCACTTCAGGGACGAGCCCACAACATACCCGGCGCTGATCTGCACTTTCTCTAGCAGCGGGGCATCTGGAAAAGCACGTAAGGGTTTAGACAGTTGCAAACGTCAAAGCTTTCCTTGGGCTGGGTTTCGCCATCCTGCACAAAACGCATCAGCTTGCAGCCGGGCGCCAGCACAAAGTCTCGCTGCGACGTCGATATCGGCGACCTCACACGCGAGGAAGTCGTGCCGCCCATCACCTCTCTAGCTCTCGCACACAGCCGCTGCTTTGCATACAGCATGTCATGAACAAAGTAATTCAGGTTTATACCTCTTTGCATTAGACCTCAATGAAAAAAAAAGGCGAGTTGTTTGATGCAATGTGAAAGGAATTGGAAATACCTTGTGTAGGCATGAGGAGCAACAGCTGAGCTCAGTGAGCACTTCCTTCTGTGCGCCACTGCCCTGCAAACGTACTGTGACCTTTAACTACCTGTCCTGGACAGCACCCCACTGAGACAGTGGCTAGAGAAAGGCCACGGTATATTTTATGAACTATTTGCCTTCCTTTGCTTTCCCAAGTTCATCAAGTTCATCAGTGACAGGTTGATACAACGGGGCATGGCTGAAATCTAGTCTCTCCTCCCGTTTCCTCTGCTGCTGGTGGCAGACAAAAACCGAGCTGTGCTTTACTCCGTCATGTACAAATCTGTGGCACAGCCAGGCCCCAAAAATACATCAGATCAATCATACCAAACCCAAGAAGTCCACACTGCGGACGCATGGTGGGTACCTAACGAAGCAAGGACGCTGGGGAGTTGTAAGTCTCTGCTACAGAGACATACGGAGCCGTATGCGAATGGAAGACGCCTGCCTGGATTTAAACGTTAAGTGTCCTGACATCCCTTATATATTTTAGATGCAATCCTAGATGGGCATTCAGGTCAAACCAGAGCCTGTCTCCAGCAGGAGGATGGCGAAATTTGTCCACTAGCAGCTCAACCCATTCGTTGAAGCACTTTTGTTACGATTTCAACCCTGCAGCTTTAGGTTTTCTCGAGCATTTCACACGCAATATGTACCCTTGCATGCCTACAGCTCATGTTTTACCTCCCTGCTTTCTAATCTGCAAAATCCCCAAATATCATCCGCAGGAGACATTACTCACATTTGCAAGTATGCGCAGCCATGAAGAGCTGCCTTTACGTGCCCAAATACATGACTGTGGAAAATATACAGCAGAGGTCTTGAAGATCATGGGTTGGTTTTGATACCAAATGAGCTAAATCATCTTTTCAAAAGAAGTATTAAAAAAAGAACCAATTATAATGCATTGAGGTCACGCTACAAAAGAGAAAAATCCTGTTTGCATTCTCCCCAAATCAAGAATCCTCAAATTCAAAATTTTATGAGCTGAAAATCCTACTTTCTGTAAATATTTTTAGTTCTGGTACATTTTTTTCAGCTTCAATATGCAAAACAGAAAAAGTTAAAGATAAAAGATGTTTTTACTGAAGTATTTTAAAATTAAGGAATATTTGCCTTGAAGAATATACAGCTTTTTTCCAGTTTGAGTTTTGATTCACCATTTAGCCCATGTGCAGGCATCACACGGAGTATTAAATCAGCCATACATTTCTGGGTTCACACATTTGCCAGATGAACACAAGTGTCTCATTTTCCAATAGAAAAACTTGTTTGAGAAAAGTTCATTCTAAAATGCAGAAAAATGGAATGTCTTCATCTTCTGCTAGCTCCCTTTTGAACTCAACCAGAATTCTGCAACGAATTCGGTAACAAATACAACTATTTTCACTCACAACTTCCTATGCTCCTCTCAAAAATGTCTTTGCTGGAATCCAGCAGAATTGGATTTGCCGTGGCAGCGTCTCCACCCACTACAAGAGTCCCTAAATATGTGCTTTTAGTATTAGAGCAAATAACAAACAAAAGCAGCCTAAGATTACATGTTTTGAACACAAGCTGAATACCTGGACTAAAGAACTTGCTCTGCTGCATTCATCTTGAAGCAGAAGTAAGGATCCCACACCTAAATGCCCAAAGAAGACCTCCAGGTTTTTGCTACCTGGAAGTAAAGCCCCTGGTTTCTGGCAGGACAATGTCTTGCAAAGGCTTTGGGGCAAGGAATTTATCTTCCCACATTCCAGGCAAACTTCTTTGATTTATGACGCCCAGACACAGCGGTCACTAACAGGGGAGCAGATCAAGGCAGACACTGCTATATGCTGTCAGCACTCTATGCGAGGTCACCTCTGAAAGAATGTTTTACTATAATAAAAGCAGAAAGCCTTTCTTAAAATCTCAACAGTCTCAGTATTTATTACTTTTTCTTTTTTTTTTTTTTCCCCTCAAGCAGTAGCTGGAGTAGCTAGTAGTTCCTGCAAAAATTTTACCATTTCAGACGGTTTCTCATGAAGGAAAGCATTATATTGGAATTGGCACAAGGAGCCATTCCAGGAGAGTATTTTGTAAGTTGTCTCAGTTCAGACAGGAATGATGAAGTCTTCCCTCTCCACTTCTTGCTGGGGAAAGGCATGTGTGATAAGACTTACTCTACAGCTTGTGCTCTGTCTGGCATGAGAAAGATCCACGGTGAAAACCTAAGAATAATAATTCTGTCACACTTCAGAAATATTAACGTCTTCTCCCAAATGCACAAATTCCCTTCTTAGTCTAATGGAATGCTCCAGACCCAAGTAAAGAAGAGTTCTGAAAATGACAAATTGGAGTAGCTAATTAAACTTTAAACTCCGCAGTAGAATGTCCATGTGTTTCATTTTTCCAGTGAACAATTATCCGCAAGAATCGCCCACGTATAAGGACAGAACTAATCAGCTTCCTGCTGAGGCAACGGAAGCAGCACTTAAGCTTAGCTATAGCTATGTAAATTATTATCAGAGGGAAATCAATTCTGAAATGCGCCCTCCTGGTAAAAAACAAGACAAGCAAGCCAGCAAGATGCTGAATCTTCAAACTGGTTTAAATTGGTTTGGCTCTGCTGATTCTCATAAAGCAAATCTCATTTATATAAGCTGAGGCTGTGGCTCATGATTCGTGATGTGAGCCATTCGTTAATGGTTCTGCCTTCGCTTATGAAGAAAAGCTTCCATCATCATCTAAAATGCTTGTTCCTCTAGCCCGTCGTTTTGTTTAACCGAGAAACGAGGCCGCAGTTCAACGCTGTAGCCAAGCAAACTGTTCTCTAATGGGTTTCACATTTTATCTTCAATTAAATTTTGTCCTACCATTCCCTAAATTCCTCTACCCCACAGATATAAAACCTGTCTTTTCAGCTATTTCCAAAGCGAGGAAGAAAAAGTAATACAGGGCGATAAATCTTAAAAACAGAGATAGAGATAACTCAAGACAACACTACTGTGAAGTTTTAACCCTAAACACAAACAGCGTCACCGCAGGCTGCGATCCTGCAACTTTACAATTTCCCATGCTCCGCAACAGAATTATTGCTAAACTTGGGGCAGTGAGGACACCTCATTTTCGGGCCAAAACCGAAGCATCAGAACATCTTACCTTGTACGGGGAGCCTCCGCAGGGATCACTGTCCTCCGGTCCGCAGGCATCCCCCTCCTTGGCAGCGATCATGCCAGCCAGGCAGGCGTTCTCCTTCACGGCGGAGACGCAGCACTGCTTCTGAGCGACCCTGCAAAGGAGCGCGGCGAGCAAGCCTTCACTCACACTGAGCGAAAAAACCCAACCACCACCCGGGTCGACTGGATTCCCAACCCACTCCTCAGATTCGGTCTCTCGTGTGTCACTACAAGTTGTCACTACCAGCGTAACACAGGTGGTACTTGCTGACCTTTGCAGGAAAGATTTATTTTTTTCTCGCTTGTAACAAAAAGACGCACTGATAAATGCTCGAGAAGTCTTGCATTTAGGTCTCTCGAAGTCCGGTCACCAATATCCCTCCGAGTTCACCCATGTTTGGGCAGCAGTGCCCACGTTTTGCTGCTCAGGAGGGAGCAGAAAGGTTTCAAAACCAGAAAACGGGCAGAAAACTTCTTCCCCGGAAAGTGGGGAAAGGGAAACGCTCCTGCACACACTGATGCCTGGAGATCTGGACAGTGTCACATCACAAACCCCCTCGAAACTCTCCTTTAAAGCCCTACAGACTGTAACTCAGCATTTAAGTTTTCCTCTAACTCGGGTTATCAATGAGAAGGTTACGGGTGACTTGATCGCTGGATATGAAGCACTTTGGGAACGGACATTTCCTATATATGGCTCCTCAAATCAAACATTTTAACAAGATTCACGGAAACAGATAAAAAAATCTAAATGGCAAATTCCTAAAGGAAATTTAATAGATGTCCACTGGAATAACAAGATGTTTTTCCCTACTATTTTCAACTCTACAGTGGATTTCCACCCCCCTGCCCCTTCCAAGAGGTGTGAGGACTCCTCCGTTCATATCCGAAAGGGCAGACAAAATCACACTGGCCCTTTGCCTTTACCCCATGAGGAGAAAAGATTTCCAATTCACCGCTTTCATCTTAATGTTTCAATTAAAAAAAGAAGAAAAAAAAGAAAAAAAAAGAAAAGTAGGAAAGAAGATGAAAAGGAAAGAAGGGAAAAAAAGAAAAAAGAAAAAAGAAAGGCGAAAAAAAAAAAAGGAAGGGATGTCTCTTATTCTGGTAGAAAGTAGACAGCGACAGCCACTTGGCCACTTTCCTGATACCAACGGCCTCTTGTGTCAACTCTACGTTAATATTTTTACGCTCGATAGCATAAGAGAGGTGTAAGCAGGAAGCATTGGTTTGCAGTTGATTACAGGAATGGGATTACCACCTCCACACACTTCATTTTCAAGGAAGTTAGTTTTCAGATCCAGTATTAATTGCCAGCTGGAGAAATGCTGCTTTTTGGAGCAATGAATAGTTATTAACCAAATATATCCAAACTCCAGTAATTTAACTATTATCGCTTACATAGGACATCCAAACTTTCAATAAAAAGAATTAAAAAACCCCCTGAAAGTTATTATTGTTTGTAGAAAAGACAAAATGCCGCTAGAAGCATTTTCACACGTGCAAAGTGTTTACTGGGCTGAAATACCGAGTTCCCCGCAGATTCACATTCTTCTGAAATGTGACATTCAGCCTTGAGAAATTCTGTTCATGTAGGAAATACAAAATAGCAACAGTACTGTCTGGAGCACTGGAGTATCACTGGCCATTTTTGATTTTAGCATTTTTTTTCAACTACCTGCACAGCTCGGTTTCAACCACTCTATTACCAGAAGATGAATTCGGTACAAACAGAAATAACCACGTTCTCTTGTTTCTTCTTCACAAACTTACACATCACGGACCACGTTGGCTCAAAGAAGACTCATAACACTTTGGCTTTAGGGAAGGAGTTAACGAGTTAAGATCAGTGAAATGACGTCAATGTATTAAAACTGATGAGAGTTTCTAACTGGGACACAGCGTCAGCAAAAAAAAAAAGCAAGATTCATACTTGTAAATGCCACCCTGATAAACATTGCTGTGATAAAATACATCAATTATGAGATAAAAACCACTGTACTGGGTCCGATGAGATTTCATCTAGTCTAATCATCTAATCCTATTTCTGGCACAGCCAGCAGTACAAACTCTGGGAGTATCTTTACATCTGGCTGTCAGCTGGCTACCTAAGGATTTCCTGGAACTTGCTTTACTTTAAGTTCACTCATGTCGCTACTCCATCGTAGGGAGTCTTAGATCCCCTCCTGCTGTTAGTGATCTTGCTCGCTGCATAGACAGAGGCCAAGTTGGGACATCGATGTCCGGGACATCAAGATACGTCAATGAGTAGCTTTAACATTTAAGTTTTTGCCACTTGAAGCCCCCAAAATGGCATTTGGGAGCAGGAGTCACCCCAACATGCCTCCTCTCCATAAACAATCCACAGCCTCAGCAGATGAAGGGGAGGCTTCGCTTGCTTGCCCCAGCTGAAAGAATCGATCTCTCAGCTCAGCGATGGTCACCCGTAACCCCCAAGTATTTATAGAGAATACCCTGGGCAGAACCACAACTGATTTTAACAATCATAGCAAGGTTTAGGTAGAAAAAGACCTTGAAGATCATTGAGTCCAACTGTTAACCCAGCACTGCAATTAGTATCGATCACCTGCTTTTTAAACTCTTTAGAAAATGAGTTTTGCTCCTGGCAGACTGCCGGGAGCTTGTGTTCCTTGCTGGCTCCCAGACCGGTGCTCGAGGGCTGGGTCGGTGCAGGGTGAGCAGCTCTGCACGCCCGCACACCTCCCGGTGGGAGCAGGTTCTGAGGCCACGAATCCAAACACTCTCTTACGTGAAACGCTGTCTTTACACAGCGTTATCTGCAGGTTGGGTTTAAATTGTTAAAAGTGGGAGACAACTGAAGTTCTGAAAGTAAAACAGCTCCTGACCTCTTCTCTTAATCCCAGTATATTCGCAGGGATTGAAACGTTTAGGATCTGGCTTTTTCATCTAAATCCAGCCTCAGATCTGCAGGTGCAACTCATTAATGTATTGGATTTGCACCTCCTTAGGCCAAGGCTGGAATTTTTTAATCTGTCTTTACTCCACAGACAGTTGGCACGTGCCAGCTATGTCATGCCAGAACTAGGGGAGCGGGGGAAGGCAGGTTTTATTAACCTCTCACTAACTTCAGAAAGGCGCAACAACAGTAACTTTGACAAAACTGATTATGCCAAATTTTTTTACCGCTGAAAATGTTGGGATCACTCTTAGAGAAACCCATCTGGCTTAGGTTATAGGCTGTGAACCTCTGACAACTTTACCTTCACCCCTCCCCAAAGCCTGTTTCAGACTAGGAGGGAGAGATGGGATGAACTTCAGCCAGTGTGACCTGTTGTCCCCGTTCCTCTGCTCCCAACTTCCTTTTCTTGCCGTGCAGTTTGAACCTGGCACCTTCAGGCTGACCAGATGCTGCTGGTACCAGCAGCATTATTGAAATGCGTGGTCCTCCCGCACCGGCCCGTCAGAGAGGAAAAGAAACCTTAAAAGGCTTTTGTTTAGATTAGATCTTGGGGAAAGGGAAATCTTTCTCATTTGCCATGACATATGGCCAGGGCACCAACAATCTATACAATGTCTTCTGGACAACCCACAAATTGTACAATCAGTTCATTTCTTCTAAAGGGCTGCTCTCTGTGTTAGTTTTGCCTTACGTACCTGCAAATATCACCATCCATTCCACTTACAGGGATCTCTGTGCACTCCCCGTTGTCTATAGCCCACTGTTGTCCGGCTCCACAGCAGCTCTCGATCAATTCCTTTGTGGAACCTGCATAAAACACACACCCAGAATTTTTTGTATGGAATGGATTGGTTTTAGCTCTGTTTTCTTAACTGAGAAGTTCTTCAAAACAGCAATAGTTCAGCTTTTTCTTCTTTTTTTATTCTTTCCACATTTCATTTGGTTATAAGCTAAAAGAAAAAAAAAAAGTCAACTGATACCCGCAGTATCTTGACATAAAGTATCACCTGGTAATGTCTTTCAGGGAGGAACAGCAGAAGCAAATTAGAGTTTTAAGCGCAATAAAAGACATAACTGGCTTGAAGACAGTTTCACCTTGGACATCTCTGAACGAAAAAAAAAAAAGCCCCTGAAAAATCACGCTTTACCACACAATGCAAGTTGATTTAATAAGTCACTGTGGTGGTGTATTGGGATCTTCACCATCACCAGGTGGGCCAGTAAAGTTCACAGAGGAGCTAAGCTCAGCACATGGCACACATAAGCCTTGGTAGTTCTCTCACACCAAACTGTAAACAAGAAGTTTCACTGATGAGTAACAACAAACCGAAACACATTCCTTGTCATGGTCCCTTGAAGTTCTGACTATTTCACAAGAGTCCTTTTAGTAGGTTTGATGTTTGTAGCATTAAGAAATTCTCTCCAGAAGACAGATGAAGGAATTTCACTCCCAGAGTACGTACACCTAGAGCGCCCTGCGGCTGATTTTGAGGGTTCAGCTGCTTTAAAACCACAATGGAAAGGGTTCCAGAGACATAACTCTGGCTCTGCTAAGGAGCTCATGTAAGACACCAGCACTAAGACATAACGAAAGAGATGGACATGTAGAATGCGGCACTAGTTTTTACATTTTTCTTTGGGGACTTCCATTTCAGATGTAAATTTTCAGGTTACGGTGAGACTAGAGAATCAGGGAGTGGTAGGAGACGTGGGGGTGCAATGGACCTTGGGCAGCTCCTTGACTGACACCCAGCAACCCATACTGCAGAACAACCTATTTGACCTTTAAAGGTCCCTTCCAACCCAATGCATTCTGTGATTCCGTGATTTGCAAGAACCCTCAGCCAGTTTTTTGATAAATCCCTCCTGAATCAGTCCTGCTTGCAGCAGGAGGGGGGAACCTCTTTCCC
>NW_009699781.1:39324-47391 GCF_000703405.1 Apaloderma vittatum
CTTTAGGAAAAATGCCATTGCCGCAGGACAGCGCTGGGGAAGGGGCAGCGCTCCCCTGACAAGACTTGGAACAAAGCTGAACATTTGGAAGCCAGTCTCTGTTGGTCTGGCCTTGAATTTTTGATCAGGGAATGGCATTCCACTTGCCAGGAGGGACCCTGCGGTCACCCCATTGGAAACGAGACCCCTCTCCTCCTCGCGGCAACAGCAGCTGCTCCACCAGGTCAGTCGTGATGAAGAAATTAGAGAATCTTTTCTCTTGTCTGCATTTGGTACCGAGTCAAAAATTTTTTTCATTGCAAAACTGTGACGTGTAACTACAAGTGAGGTGCTTTCAGAAATGGCTACAAATTCAAAACCTATGGGTATCCATGCTGAGCAATTCAGAAGGAAGCGAGACAGCCTGCCTCATCGGTACAGTGCTCCTGTCTCGTACTTACAGCACTTATTCTGTGTTTCAAACAATCGCAGAAGAACCTCGCGCAGTGTCTTGTAGAGCCAAGTAGTCATTAGATATCAAGGGTGAGAAGTTTAAGCATAGCGCTATCTTCAGCGTTATAAAATAGAGGTGCTTGTGCAGATAATATCAGCCTACTCAGCAGAAGGCTATTCCTTTATATTTCTTACAGTTAATTTAGGAGATACTATTACATTTTGGAAGCAGGAAAGTTCTCATCACCAGCATGGCTTGTTTTATATAAAGCAACCAGAGAAACTGAACACACACACACACACACACAGAGTATCGTGCTTGTGATCACGAAATGCCTGCTCCTGAGAAAACAACCTGCAGAAACTGTATCTAACAGGAGGGGAAAAGACGAGGAGAAAGAAAGAGCACATGTCCCATTCCTGAGCAAGATCTCGCCAGAGGAAAATTACCAAATTCGTTGAGCCCAAGCCATTTTAAAAAGTGTAGCCCAAGGACAAAACACACAGGTAAAGGCTACTAAATTATGTTCCCCCACTCATGCAACGAGCTCTAACTTTATCTACACCAAGAGTTGAGCTTCCAGGACAAAGCCCATCCTTTTCATGTCCACCAGCTCCACCTGCGTGACTCCATCAGGCTACCAAAAGAAGGGAGGAAACGTTAGGCCAAGCGATTTGTAATTCAAATATAAATTAATTACTCATTCCTCACTAAAGATTCAACATCAGGCGGTGGTGTTGAAGTGCCCTATGATTAGGCAGTCATTTACAAAACATACCTCCTTTTGTCATGATCTTATGAATAATTAAATCTAGGATGCGGTTATAATGAAATGAACAAACTATTGCATTTTATCTCAGTCAGGAATTAGAAAAACTAAATAATTCATAACAGGACTCACAGTCATTAGCATGGATTTAGGATATTTTGATTACACATTAGCAAGAACAATCAGATACATGCTGAAGATCACACAGCTTCTACGCTGGATGGAGACTTTAAGCTATACGTACCCAGACTTTGAAACACTTAAACACCCAAACAGAGCTTTGTTTATTTGGAGCTTTCAAAATATCAGCAGCTTTGGAAGTAGATTTGCATCTGCTCAGAGAAAACAAAGTCTTTTTATTTAAAAACACCATCATCCTGAATACTTGTTATACTGTGTGCATCTTTCATACTTCACAGAGTCATTTAACAACATACCTGTTAAAGAGATAATTTGCTATTTATGAATTTCCCGACCAGGGGAGGAAAAAAAAAAAAGTAATTTATTTCAGGCTGTACCATAAAACAGCATCGTGTCTCCTCACTTGTTTTCAATTTAGTAACTTATCTCCTGTGATTATCATTCTACATCACTCTGAAGATATGAACTAAACTACATTTTGGCCTCATCTCAAAAGCTTGTGTATTGTCTTTTAGAGTCATTTCAAATTTAATTCAAATATTTAGAGGAACATTTTTCCCCGGAGAATTTTAACTTGTCCTTGCCTGTGCCAGAAAGTCATGTTGCCTCCATGCCTGGTTCAGCCCCAGCTCGGGTGGGACAGCCTCCCACCAAGGTTCTCCACAGCCCCGGGATGTCCCTGCAGACTCTGCCTCCTGCTACCCAGGAATTTCATTTTTTGGCTAGAAAAATCTGGTGGTGGCAGCGGGGAAAGTGTATTTGAAAAGTTTAGCTGAAGCTCAGATGTTACACTGAGGAAAACACGCAGCTAAAGGCTACTAAATTATTTTCCCCCGCTCGCACAGCAAACCATAACCTCGTCAAAATAGCAAAGGAGACAAAAGGGATTTTCAAAAGCCTCCTCCCCTTCCCCACCCACCCCCGGCGCTCACAAACAACGTTTTGAGAGCGATAAAACCTCAGCCAGCTCTACCACTGGCCAACAAGGGATAGAGAACACTGCGGTTCCCTGCCAGAGCTTGCTTTGACACTGAAGTGTCACTAATTTCAGCTTCACCCGGATTTCCACTCAGAACATTTAAGCGTTTCAACCCCTCTGACCCCACCGCTTACTTCCACTGGCGCTTCAGCTCTGCAGGACATTGATTTGCACCGATTCCCTGAGTCCTGTGGTGCAAACAACCGCTCTCGGAGCAGTGTGTCGACTCGCCGGCTGAGCCCGTGGGCATGTTTCACCCACCCCTCTCCTGCTCCGAATGGTTCTTTTGCTGGAGCAGGACCCAGATGGACAGACCCCGAGACCTCGGCGCTCCCTCGCGTGACGCGAGCAGCGAGCACAGCCCCGTCACTAATCGATCCATCCCAGCCTCCCACACACAAGCAGCAAGCCACAGGTTACATCTTGGCCCTTAGCTTTAGCAGTACCACGACTTCATTCAGTTAAACAATTATTTTCCTTTCTGCTAAAATTATATAGGAGCTGTGACACATGAAAGCATCTTAGAGAGTAATTTTTATCTACAGAAAGACCCACGCGGGCAGACACAGTGCAGGGACCTGCATATAACCATTTGCTATTGGTAAAGCTCCAAACTAAGTATTATTCCCAAGGAATATTACCTATCAGCCAGGGAAAGTCAGTGCATGGTGTTCCAGATGAAGCATGCACCACTGGGAAGACTGGCATTGCAGGGGCAGTGCGATATCGTCAGCAACATCTCACTGCTGGCTTTAATTTCAGCTGTTAATTGCTGGATCAGGACTCACAGGCAAAGAGGTAACGCTCATACCTCCACAACTGAGCTGAGCTCTTGCTCTTAGGATGAATCATGCAATTTCAGCCCCTGTACCCAAGGAAAATAATTTATCTTCCCCAAAACTACTTAGTCTCGGGGGAAAGGGGGGGTGAAAACCAACAAACAACACAGGACCTTGTGAAGAAATGAGCTTGTGTACCGAGATTAATTTTGATGTGGAAGCTTCTAGAAATGAGGCACTCCATTAAGACGCGTCTTCATTTTGAGGATCTCATCGCTCATCTGCACGGGAAGCCGACAGCCGTGACGCTCCAGCTAGAGTGTAATTTGGAAAAAAAGCGACAGCACAAACTGCCCGAGTCCTGAGCCGGCGCAGATGAGCCACCCCGCTGAGCATCACCTGCCTGAAGGCAGCAGCAGCCTGCAACACGTCAGCCTAACGAACCGGCCTCCAGAGCAGTTAATGAGCGGCCTTGAGAGCGGCGGTGGTACGTTGTGACTTCCCGAGTAGCACAGTGTGAAGGCAGTCAGGTTGCTTTCACCTGCTGCAACCTCCCTCAGCCACCAGAAATGAGCAGAAAAAGCACAAGGAATGGTCCAGAGCAGACCGGGAGCAGTTTCCAGCACCTCTCCCTGAGCACACGCGGTTAAGGAAGGGATCGAAGCGGAGCGCTGCTTGTCCTGTCAGTGCCTGTGACTTGTTTCCCACTCCATTACAAAGAAACCAAACCAACCAACAAAAAGCACCTTGAAAATATGCTTGTAGTTTTATAGATGCCTATCTTCCTGTTTAAAGAGGGATCTAGACCTTCAATGCCCTGCACATACATTTCATGAGAACGACTCACTCGCACTGGAGTATTTCTTTGTGCCAGGGGAGGTTCAGGTTGGAGATGAGGAAGAATTTCTGTACTGAAAGCGCTGTCAGCCCTTGGAACAGGCTGCCCAGGGAGGGGGTTGAGTCACCATCCCTGGAGTGTTTAAGAGATGGGTGGGTGTTGCATTTGGGGACATAGTTTAGTGGGTTGATAGGGCTGGACTCGATATCTTCTAGGTCTCTTCCAGCTGAAACTATTCTATTCTAAAACCATGTATTAAGGTAAACAATGAAGAACTTCACAGAACAAGGATTAACTTGATGGAGTTCTTCAAATATAGAAAGATACCTGCTTCCAGGGGGTCTTTTTTCTGCCCCAATCTCTTAATCACTGAAAGCTTTAATAAATAAAAAAAAGAAAGTACTGTAGCTTTACCCCTTAATCTTATCAATGCTCTGAGAGGCTTTATTAAATTCCCTCCTTGAATTTCACCATTTGCTTGTGCGGTGTAACGTGTTCTTAACGTGATTTATCCATGATGGCTAGGAAGACATTTTAATGAGCAAAGGTAAAGAGCAGAAGAACATTTATCTTGGCAAAGACAGGGGCGGGGAGAGTGACAACACAGACCCAAAGCCAGCTGCTTTCACTCCAAATTGAGCTATCACTTACGTCATTAGGACCAGTTTAAGGTTTCTTCAGGATCCGTTCCTAGATAAATTAGAGTATGGTTTATTCTGTGCAGGTTACTGCAGGCTCCTCAAAGTGCCCCAGTGTTCAGGAGCACATTCGACTCTAAATCTTACAGAAATGCGAGTAGCGCGTGAGTATTTCCATGATCACATCCTCCGTTAGCTCATTGCTGAGGAAGGGGCTTTAAGCCACGTGCGCGTATCAGACTTTTAGGCTCCTCTCTCTGGAAATAACAAAAAGGCAGACTTGAGGAGAAATATAGGCTGAGCTGAGAGTTCAACACACATCTCATGGCTTCAGTCCAGGTCCTAACCCTTCTCTTTCCCATTATCCTCTCCCATTCCCACTGGACTCAACTGGCCTTGTCACCACCACAGCAATGGAGGGGAGGTCCCCCACACCTGCAGCAACCTGCCTCCGCTTTAAACTCCTTACAGCAAAGCATTCCCCCACCTGCACTCCCCTTCTCCCTGCAAAATCACCTGCATCTCTTCAGAAACCCATCCCTCCGTTCATGCAGGACAAGTCCCTGTTAGATTGCCTTCGCTCCCTGGGAGGCATCTGCTTTTCATTTCAACCTGAAAATGCTCTGTTTCCTACATTATTCTATTTTTTTTTCCTTCATAAATTCCTTATGCTGGCTTGCTTGGCAAAATACAAAGAGTTGCATCTGCCCAAAGGCACAATGAAAAACGGGATAAAACAAACGGAGTGTTCTCATTTTACTACGCGCTGTGCAATGGAGACATGCATCAACGTAACCTCAGCCAGGATTGTTTGGCAGATTTTGTTCAAAGTGTGAATGAACAGCAACCTTATATTCCCTCTGGCTTTAGTTCTGGATAATCTTTGTGAGTCAAAACTCGTATTACCTATGCCAGAGGTCAGATAATTTAGACGATGTTTGGTCTTTAACGTTTCCATGACAGCACCCTTTATTAGCTCCAGGTTGAAAGAAGAAGGAGGGAAGGGAACAACAATAAATTCTTCAACCTTTTCCACCAGCTAAAAACCTAAGCAATTCCTCTTCCCGCCTTCTAAAAATTCCATTTATTTGGATCTATCCTCCTGTTACTGAGTTTAAAGGGAAACAGTTCATACACAATCACCCTCCTATTAGCTAAAAGAACAACTCAGAGTAGGCACAATGTTTCTTGCCCTTCAGCATAGTCTTGGCTGTATTTGCATCCTCAACTTTCCTTCCCCAGATATTGCACAGAGTATATTTATGTGGTCTATTAACTTTCAAAAGAGCTGAGGCTCTGGAAAGCCTGGTTCTGATTATCTGCGTAATTCCCATCAAAAGAATTTTATCTCTGGGGGAGAGCACGCTCTTTGCATGCTCCTTTTCATGGCAAGGTAGGCTCCTTCCTTCAAAGCCAGCATCTCCACCAACTCTATTTAATTTGAAAGTTAAAATTAAGAGACATGGTGTTTCTCAGGGGATGCAGTCGGGGTCTGTGAGGGCACTTGGGAGTTTCAGGCAGGATCGCTGCATCTGCCGCAACTCAAGCATTTAGTCACATGAGCACTTTCAGCATGTTCTTGGCCAGTCACAAAGTGAGCTGAGGTTGTAACAGTAATTGAATTACAGAAATAATGCTCATTTTCTTAAGAAAAGAAAGTAAACAATTTTAAAGAGGCAAATGGATGTGCGTGCGAGGTCTTAATTCAGCTTATGTGCTCTCCTTACTTACCTACACAAAAAAACCAACCCCTTAGATTCACCACGTAACCATCCAAACCCTCACGCTGCAATGTGTGGGACAGCCACCCATCGCAATCTGCTGTGGCTTGAAATTTTAAAGGTGTAGCAGTGAAAAGGGTCTCTGGTTTGGACTGGGACCACTGATCAAGAACAAGAAGAGCTCCTGTGCCATTTGGGAGTTAAATTGTTTGATGATGCTAGACACACCTTAATCATGCAGCCCATATAAACACATCATCTGGTCTCACAGTAGAAACTGGTACTTCTGCCTGAAAACACAAAGGAGAATTGTACGTTTGTATCTGAATCGCATCCTCTTCGCCAGGGCACAGGTAAAGGTTTAGACCCCGCACAAACGCTGGCACAACAAATGCGCAAGAGGGCACCCCAAATTCACTCATCTCTCAGGTTCCAGTTGTCAGCTTTGAGGTATTTGAGCTTTGCAAATCTGGTAACAGAAAAAAAACCACAAAAAATCCCAAGTAGATCACCTGTCCTTGATCCACTTCGATCAGTACAACCGCACGCAGCACGGGCTGAAAATACCCACCCTTGGCTGTGCTCCAAGAGAGCCCACGCAGAAACTGTTCACAGAAGAAAACTCTTGAATAAGTTGGCTTTTCGGTTGGTTTGGGTTGGTTTTTTTTTGCAGGGGGGGAAGGCCAAGATTGCCTGTCTCTTCACGACCAATTCATGCAAAGTAGGAAAACAAATTCATCAGAGATGTTATTCACTGCGAATTGAATGCTCATCTCTATTCAGAACGTCACTGAAACAAAGCGAGGAGATGGACTGGCTGACTCATCCCCAGCTGCTGGCTGTCACCTCGCGTTGGCCACCGCCTTTCCCAACACCGCTTTCAAAGCAACTTCATCCAGTAAGCTCACAGCCAAACAGCCCTGCACACCTTGAGAAGCTAATTAGAGAAAAAATAAGATTACACAACAGCCAGTGACTCCCAGGATGTGCCCTCCAGCTCTGTTTGGCCAGGCCTGAGGAGTGGTGACCAAAAAATCCCAAACACCAGAGTCAGGAAACCTCCACAGTTTCAGAATCCTAGAATGGCCTAGGCTGGAAGGGACCTCAGAGATCATTTTAATCCAGCCTCCCTGTCACCAGGGATGCCACCTCTCGACTAGATCAGGCAACGCATGGGGACCGAACTCGAATCGAACCCATGACCTTGGCGTTGTTAGTGCCATGCTCAACCAACTGAGCTAACCAGCCCCCCACTGAGTTTCTAATTATGGAGCAGGGATGCTTAAACCGAATAAAAAAAGTTGTCGTAAGGCTTCTTATTCAGGTGTCCTACTGTACTCCTTGCTACGTTCCTTGTCGGGTTTTGAATCACGAATTACGCTGTTTATTTATTTTATGATGTTCTGAAGAGCTCTCTCATTTCCTTCAGCTTTTCTTTATGAAGTTCTGCAATCAGTGTTTGTGCAAGAATGTCAGCAATAATGATTGAGGCCCTGGGGCACTTCCCGGATTAATGACAGGCTGGAAGAGTTGATGGCCTGGCGGTTCTGCCGTGGTCCATTAACCCCACGAAGGTTTAAGTTCTGCAGGAAGCATCCACTGGCAGAGCGGTTATTGGGAAGGAAATTCTGTGGGATACTTTAGTCAACAGCAACAAAACAAACTTTCTTTTATCCCTCACAAACGTGGGAGGAAATATTAATTTGAACAGGCTGGTAACGGTGTTCAGAGTGTTCCAGGGGAATTCAGCAGGCACCACAGGAGCGCAG
>NW_009699781.1:47422-50528 GCF_000703405.1 Apaloderma vittatum
CTTCTGGAACCACAGCTGTGGGGAAACAAGGTTTTTCAATCCCCTAAGAAATTTATGATTTGGGGTGGAAATTAAGAAAATGGAGTTTTAAACTTCTAAACTAAGCACCTGGTTTGATTTCCTTACTGTGGTTTCACACAGGAGGTTTCGGGTGACGCATTTTCCTCATTTCCCCTCCAGACTTTACCCCCAGCTCAAACTATCTGGTCTCCCGCGGTGCAGCTCAGTGTAGCCCCACGGGAGCTTTCGGCCCCGATATACCAAGAGAAATACGATGCTGTGCGGCGTTCAATTCCCCAGTTCCTCCCTGTCAGAAACCTGCACCGCTCGGATCACACACGAAACCCCCATGCTTGGTTCCAACTCCACGTGCCTAATTAAAAGTAGAAAGTCACGCCGGCACGCGCTCATCCCGATTAACGACACTACTACCTCCCTGCAAGCGCTGTTATCGAATTCACCTTCAAATAAGGCAACATTTGCAAATCATTGTAAGCTATGGCAGAAGTAGATGCTTTCCCCTGGAGCTAGGGTTTGATCCAGTGCCCATGGAAGCCTACAAGCCCTGTCTGCTCCTTCACTAAAACACTAAAGCACAGAGAACATGTAGAGTAACTACAGGCATGTTTCTACTTAAGCAAGTCCTTAGCTCAGCCGCTCTGATGAAGCTCAGTCCTTCACTTACTCGAGTCCTGCACGAGAGTGAGCATGGCAGGAACGCTCGAACAGCAACATCTGTCTCCTACAAAGTATGAAATACTCATAGGGATGTTGGGAATAGATTAGCATCTCATTAGCCAACAGCTTGTATCTGTCTCTCCAGAAATTCTGCAGCGACCTCAGCATTTTGGGCTTTTTGTAAGCTCCAGAGACGGGGACAGTACTTGTCCTTCGCAAGCTCGTACGAACGCACCACTCGAAACAAGCACGAACACGACTGGAAAGCCAGAGCCACGGTCCAGCTGGGAAAGTGATTCCTCTTTCTGACCCTGAACAGAAGGAGGAGGAAGAGGAGGAGGACTAGTGCCACAGCAGCTCCAGGGCAGGCTCCACAGCCCACATGCAGCACCTGAAACAGGCACAAGTTAACCCTCAGCCAGAATTCCGGCTCCTGCCATGGACTCCAGGCTTGGGAGCCGCGGGCTGCAGCCAATTTTAAAGGAATTTACATTCCTGAACATATTTTACTTTGGAACCATAGATGAAAAGAGACTGACTCATGAAAAGCTCCAACTCTGTGATTTAAACATGTTTTGGAGCATTTGGGATACGGCGGCAGATTTTAATGAAGGCTGGAGGAGTTTCTTCCTCTCTCCCACAAAGGCTCATTGCAGTCACCAATCTGAAGCAGCGTAAAAGAAAATATTAAAAGTGGCATAACTTTACATATCATTTCATCAATATGTTTCAAAACCACAGGTGTTATTATTTGCATGTAAATAAGTAAAGAGTCCACTGCTCATTTTCTTTCTTTTTTTTTAATATTCAACCACAAACGGGGAAAAAGTCGTGTCTGCTCACATGCAGGACCTGATCAGGCTGAGGAAACAGATAAAGGAGGAGAACAGAAGTAGCTGAAAAAACAGAGCAGGGAAGTGGGTTTAGTGCTCTGTGTTTAAAGATCAAATTATAATTGAACAATCAAAGCACCAGGATGGTTCAGTTTTGAAATTTGTTACCCAGGTTTCCAGTTCAAGTCAGCTAGCGATAGGTGTAGTCTTAGCTTTGTACTGGAGACTCCTGCTGGCATCTCTGGGATGATAGAAACCTCTTGGGGGAGCACAGAGGAAAAGAACTGAGTAGCTATGTACTTAAAGACAGGAAAGTGTGGCCATAGCTGCAAAAATAAAATAACTCGCTGAGTCATCGTCCATGAAGTGGGGATCCAAGGGGTTGAAACACCAGGCTCTTGGTGGCTGGGAGGTTTTGGAGCACCCCCAAATTGCACAGGCCCATGTAGACAAGCACAGTGCTTAGGAAAGCCAAGGTCCTTTATGTTATTCTCGAATTCTAGTTGTTAGCTTAACGACTGTGCTCTATTAGCCGAGTTAGCCAATAGCTTCCAATGGGACAGGGCTTGTTTATAGTCTTCGGCTACAAAACGCTCATGCAGAGTCAAGCTTTTTAATGTTCGCACGTGTTTAAAATAAAAGTTTTCGTCCCAGCTCTCTCGAGTTCTCAGTGGCCTATTAATTTCCAAGTAAAATGAGCACAATCCTTGCATCTTTACCAAGAAGGGAACTGCCCATTTTCTTCTGGAGAACGGAAAAGTACGCAGCCCAATAAAGCATAAATTTTGTCTTCACGTATGAGGCGATTACTTTACACAGAGCTGCTGGCATGCTGAAGAGCTACAAAGACAAACACAACTCTGTTAACTACTGACATAGTGCTCAAAGCACCGGTTTCACAGTCTACGTTGGGTCCAGAGGTGGCTCTGAGCCACTGGCTGCATCTCCATCTTTCAAAGCAAATACATCCTTCAAGCATAAATACAGGCTGGGCAACAAGTGGATTGAGAGCAGCCCTGCAGAGAAGGACTTGGGGGTGCTGGCTGATAAAGCCCTTAACGTGAGCCGGCCACGTGCGCTTGGCAGCCCCAGAAGCCAACCCTGTCCCGTGCTGCATCAAAAGCAGATTGGCCAGCAGGTCAAGGGAGGGGATTCTGCCCCTCTGCTCTGCTCTGGTGAGACCCCACCTGCAGTTCTGTCTCCAGCCCTCAACACAAGAAGGACAGGAACCTGTTGGAGAGGGTCCAGAGGAGGCCACAAAAGTGATCAAAGGGCTGGAGCAGCTCTGCTACGAGGACAGGCTGAGGGAGTCGGGGCTGCTCGGCCTGGAGAAGAGAAGGCTCCAGGGAGACCTGATAGTGGCCTCCCAGTGCCTGAAGGGGCTGCAAGAAAGGAGGGGAGGGATGGTTAAGAAGGTAGTGAAAGGACAAGGGGCAATGGTTTTAAACTGGAGCAGGGTAGATTTAGATCAAGACGTTAGGCAGAAGCTCTTTACAATGAGGGTGGTGAAACCCTGGCACAGGTCACCCAGAGAAGCTGTGGATGCCTCATCCCTGGAAGTGTTCAAAGCCAGGCTGGAGCAACCTGCTCTGGTG
>NW_009699781.1:50557-50782 GCF_000703405.1 Apaloderma vittatum
GGCTGGGGGGTTGGAACAAGATGGTCTTTAAGGTCCCTTCCAACCCAAACTGTTCCATGATTCAGAGATGATGCCTGACATAACGCAGACGTGAGCTCTGGAATAATGTGCTTTCCAACGACACCAGTGAGATGAGAGCTCCTGTGCTTGGCACTAGCAGCACTCCTACAAGGTCCAGAAGCTGCTATTCCAAATTCCACCCTCCATCACCGACAAACTGATCTG
>NW_009699781.1:50817-51952 GCF_000703405.1 Apaloderma vittatum
CAGTACAGCACGTTCTTGGCAGCGGCTGCGCACCAGCCAGATCCCTCCTCCAGTAAGGAACGCATCTTTCTTAATCAAGGGAGAGGGTCAGCTTTGAACTTGCCACTTCTCCCAGTCAACAAACACTCTTTGTTAGCTGTCAGCTGTCTCCTAATCGCTGCAAGACATCAGCTTTCACATAGGACAAGGGCCACGCAGAGGTGAGAGGAGAAGAATTGTTCCTTTCTACCACACAGCGGGAAATCCGGGGTCAAAATGTGACTTCTGGTCTGGCTTTGCCACTCCATAAACCTGCAGTGAAAAGGAGAAGAGGTGGGCGGAAGAGGGAGCGTGTATAATTTCAGCAAAGTATGAGCAGATATCTTCACCATGTCTGCAAACCAAAAGGAAAGACAGAAACTCTTATGATACCGGATAGGCGAGTCCTTATAAAACAAAAGGAGACAAATGTGCATGTTCCCAACAGAGGAGTGCGCTGGAAGGCCACTAACCCAACCAGCCCAAGCTGGAGGTATCTGAGATGCATTTTTGATGTGAAGGATCTTCCACAGATGAGGTAGGAAGCTGAGGTCAACACGTCCCCTGATGTTCAATACAAGGCCATGGGAGAAGGCTTTTCTGGAAGGGCTGCACAACTAAAGGTTAAAGCTGCCGCAGGAGAAGTACCCGCTCTGCGCCAGGCTCCCCTCGGCAAGGGTCAGGACCACCAACCGAGTTTACTGGCAAGGCTGCTTTTCAGGAGGCGTTGTTTGTTTTTAAATTCAAGCTAAATGCACTGCAACCACATTAAAATGAAAGATTGGCTATCAGGTGAAAGACAACATAAACCCTCTTGGGATCGCAAGCTTTCTAGGCAATTTGTTACTGCAACTGTCATTTAAAATACGAATATTCAAGCTTTCAACAGCAGAGAAGTGCCATCCACATGTTTCAGGTTAGGACCACTCTAATCTTTCTCGCCTCACCCAAACGACCCTGGGCGCTGCTGTGCCCAGGAGCTGAGCCTGCTGCCGGCATGGCACTGTCCTCTGGGGATAACAGCACCAGTGACCCCTCTGCCAGGGCACGGAGCAGCCACAGAAGGAATAGACCCCTACAGCACTCAGCAATGTCACCCGCGTCCAGCTGGCTTCCT
>NW_009699781.1:51965-54772 GCF_000703405.1 Apaloderma vittatum
CTTTCCCTGGCAGGTTTCTGTTTTACTGCTGGTTTTCATCTCCAGATCCTTTAGTCTTCTCTCTTTGCTACTTGCACATATTACTCCTATTTTTCTTGCCCCTTTTTCCTTCTCTCTATCTAAATGCTATCTCTTTTTGGAATTTCTCCAATAGAAAAGAAAAAAAAAAAAGCCACAATCCCTTTCCCTCTGTTTCAGGACACGGAACAACCGCCCAGCCAGCAAGCCCACAACAACTGATGTTACGTTTACCGGCCACCGCTCATCGGATCTACGTGTTTTCCGCCAGCCCTTTGTCAGCCTCAAACCTTCTCACACATTCGCTCACTGACCCAGCAAAGCCTCTGATTTCAGTCAGGACTCCCCAAGGTCTGTGCACTCAGAGTGCTGTTAGCCCCGAGCTCCTGTTCAGCCAGCATTAAAGGTCTGAGGAGATCCACGCCGCTGCCGGCAGCGCCAGCACGCGCCGCACCACCCCGTGTCCTGCTCGCAGCCACCCCAAGCCAACGGTGACCTCAAAGCACTGGGATATCCACATCGAATCCCTACAACTGGGAAAGATTTTACTCCCGTGCAGTGGTTCGTTGACTTTTATATGACTTTTAATCTCCACTGCCTGAGCATGAGCTGGCTAGAACCAAATGAACAATATTTCAAACACTCGAGAGAACGTAGAAACCCGAGTTAAGGGCTTCATGAATTCATAATAATATTAAGATGACTTACATTTACAGCATATGAAGTATAAACGCAACACTGCCTGGCGTAGTGTAACTATCTGTTACTGAAGGCTAATTACTCTTCCGCACCGTCATCTGTTAAAGCAACGATTAGCACGACTCTGTGCACTTGATTTGTGGATTATTTAGTGAGGAAGTAATCTTGAACACTGAAAGGAGTGAAAAGAAGCCTTCTAAATACAATATTGCTTCCCACGTTCTCTTCCTCTCTACAGATCTTCACATATTATCGCTGCTTAATTGCCTAGGAGTGGGGAAACTCTTTCGCCACTTCCAGCTTTCCAAGGCTTTAAGTCAATTTATACCTATGACATGAAAAAGTTTAAGGCCATTAATTGTCACTGAGAAGCAGCAATAAAAAAAAGTTACTTTGCAAGCATCTGTACAGTGAGGCTGGTACATAAAACCCAACTGCAGATGAGGAAAACACACTGGCATTAAAACACAGAAAGTTATGTTAGTTCCCAAGAGTCAACATCTGGGTTCAAACAAAGTCAGCTCAAGAGCAGCAAGAGCCCAAAGCGCCCAGTTCTCTGCCAGCAACACACCCATCCAACTCGAACAGGAACAGCACGGGAAGGTAAGACTTTCTAAATGCTATTTCCATGGAACAGTACCAAAACACTTCATATGTCTAAGAAGTCAATTAAATTCGATATGCTTGCTTGACATCCAGCGATATTTGCTAAAAAGAAAGATTCAACATTTTTAACTCTTGATGCAGTATTTTCAAAATCCAGTCTGGTATAAGAAAACAAGGTACAAGCTGAACTTATGAACTACGTGCCCAGCACCAACCACTGTCAAGTCTGTTGGAGGAATGCAAGTGAGCGGAAATTTCACACAGACAGACCTACAATCAGCAATTAAAAACATGATTGTCAATTATAAAGACAGTCACAGCTCCACAAATGCTCGGCCTCACACAATTTTTCCCTATTGCGGCACGTCCGCTTTTTTAGGAATTATTTTATTGCTTTAAATTCTGAGGACAGACTGACCGGACACTGATTAGCTTGACTTCAAGCCGAGGCTACTTTCCCTTCAATATGGCACAAATTTAAATCCCAGCAGTCTAACTGACAACAATCTCTCTTTATGCATATCTTGAAAATCTTCTCAATGCCTTAAGAACTGTTTTAGCTGCTAGCATGAGATATTGTTCCCACCTATAAAGTTACAGGCAGCATAGCTGAGCTCATCTTCATTTCATACACATCTCTTGCTTGGTCGATTCTTTTTCTTCCTTTGTCACCTCAGATAAATGAACAGGTCCATCACATATCCCCTTTACTGAATGATTTTTTTTTTAATGTGGGACCCAAAGGAGCATAAGATTTTTATACATTTTTTTAATTATCTTATCAAGGTAGCTTTCCCTTAATAGCAGTAATCTTCACTTAGCAGAGCTGTTGCAATCCAAATCCCCCTCCCAATCCTTCTTCCCGCATAAAAGAAAAGATTATGTGATTTTTCATGTTTTACAAAGGAACAAATTCATTTTCTTTTTATAACTGGCAGGATCTGTGGAAAGTAAGTTACAGGGATAATAACAAAGGATATAAAAGGGCTAATATTCCCTGGGCTGCTGACAACAGCAGGGAGGGACAGGCTCCTCCAGACAACGAGGCAAAACATCCCATTCGAGTTCCTGCTCCCCGCACTCTCGTGAGTGAGGGTTGCCAACTCCCGTGCCAAAAGCCTTTGCAGGTGCCAAGTCACATCGTCTGCTGAGCCAAAGGGAGGTGAGGGCTGCAGGCACGGCTTCTGCACGGCAAATTCCCCTGGGCTGGATAGACCAACCAGCACACCCGGGTGCTGGGAGGACCCTCCAGCATGGACCAGGAGCCCCACAAGCTGCTCCCGTGGGCCAGGACCTCCACGGCTGGTGCCTGGCTGCTGGGGAGTGCTCTGCTCTAGAGCTTAGAATCAGGGAATGGTTAAGGCTGGAAGGGACTTTGAAGATCATCCAGTTCTAACTCCCCTGCTGTGGGCAGCGACACCTCTCTCCCACCAGCCCAGGTTGCTCCAAGCCATGTCCAACCTGGCCTTGAACCCCTCCAGGGA
>NW_009699781.1:54875-62225 GCF_000703405.1 Apaloderma vittatum
GTTTCAGGCCATGTCCCCTTGTCCTATCCCTACAGGCCCTGGTAAAAAACCCTTCTCCAGCTTTCCTGTAGCCCCTTTCATGTATTGGAAGGCTGCTATTAGGTCACCCCAGAGCCTCCTCTTCTCCAAGCTCAATAACTCCAGCTCCCTCAGCCTGTCCTCCCAGCAGAGCTGCTCCAGCCCTCTGAGCATCTTCACAGCCCTTGCCTGGACCCGCTCCAGCAGATCCACGTCCTCTTTGTCCCGTGGGCTCCAGAGCTGGCTGCAGCACTGCAGGTGGGGCCTCGCCAGAGCAGAGCAGACGGGCAGAATCCCCCCCGTCACCCGGCTGGTCACACTCCTTTGGCTGTAGCCCAGGACACGGGTCGCTTTTTGGGCTGCAAGTGTTGAGCCTCTCCTCAACTAACACACCCAAGTCCTTCTCCTCAGGGCGGCTCCCAATCTGGTCCCTGCCCAGCCTGTGTCTGTGCTTGGGATTGCCTCGACCCAGCTGCACGACCTTGTTGAACTTCACAAGGTTGGCCTGGGCCCACCTCTCCAGCCTGTCGAGGTCCCTCCGGATGGTATCCCTGCTCTCCAGCCTGTCAACCACTACACAGAGTCTGGTGCCACTGGCAAACTTGCTGACGGTGCACTCTGTCCCACTGTCCACGTCACCAACAAAGATGTTAAACAACACTGGTCCCAGTATGGATCCTTGCAGGATACCACTTGTCGCTGGTCTCCACGTTCCTCCTTCATTTGGGGAAGGAATCCAAGAGATCAGCTTCTCTAGGCTGAAGTTATCTTTCATGAGCTCTGCTGACCCCAAGGAGTCCACAAATCATCTGCAGTTGTTTGCTTGGTTTACTACCAGGGTGTAACGCGTTGCGGCCTCCCCCCGGGAGACCTGGCTCAACCAGCTCTGGCTCACACATAACAGCATTATGTTAGTTATGACTTACCTCCACACAGTTACAAGTTTATTTTAGTAAAGAAGAAAAAAAAAAACAGAAGCAGAAAGGTAGGGAAGGGGAGGGGAAAAGAAAAAAAGAGAAAGAAGAAAATAAAAGAGGAGGAAAAAAAAAAGGAGGAGGAAAAAAAGGCCAGCCATATGTCCTATGAGATCCAGATTATTGCACTTTCTACAGTTTAATCTGACATAGTGAAAAAGGAAGATCTGCTTTGACTCACAGTACATAGCTTCTGAATGACATTCCCAAGGATTAGTTTGTAAGGAAGTCATAAATGGAGTAAACTGAAGGACACGGGTCAAAAAACGCAATGCCCTGTCAAAAAGCCAACAAAGAGTAAGAACTACATGTACTACGTGTAAGAACTACATTTCTTCCTGACGTCCTTAAAGATGGATATGAATATTCACTCCAAATCCGCTACACTTTACTCACTATTCTGTGTTTATTTAAAAGTATCCGAGAATCTGAGACTTTTTAAGCAGTAGGGATTGATGCTGCTTACCCTAACGCAGCACCCAAAGGTAAGTTGGTTGGTGTACGTTCATTACGCAGGGCAAGACCAGCTTTAAAACTGGAACACTGGCTGAAGCAGGGATGCCGAGTACATCTTCCATCGCCCCAGTCTCTGTTCTTTATGCCTCAGGAGCCCTGTGTGACGCTTTGCCAGACTGTAAGAAGACAGAGTTAATTTTTTTCTTTTTCTTTCCTGACTGAGAAGCCTGGGTGAATGACCTGACATCTGACCGTGCTCACACGCAAGCAGTCCTCATAGCCCCGTGCAAGCATCCCTTTTACTCATCGCTCCCGCAGCCTACATGTCGCCTAAAGTGACTGTCAAATTTCCGATTACAAAACCCCAAAATGCTGCTACGGGTCACTACTGGAACGGCATGCAGATTCCCCTCTGCTCTTTTGCCTTTGATGCCTCATGTCAAAAAGAAATGCTGCGCAGAGCTGTACGTCACTTGTGTCTCTAAGAATTTCCAATCTCATCCGTTGTTTGGCTGTGGTTTTTTTTTTAAAGCTGTTAGCCAGACTTTCAGTTGGAATTGCCAGAGAGATAATGCTCTTGGAGCTGGGAGTCGAGGCAAGGGAGGCAGCCCCAGGTAGGACTGGCTCCATTCCCAGCTCGATCTCACTGCAGACACACAAATCCTCGCTGGAGGATTCTTTGGAAATATCTGCCCTCCTGAGACTCAGTTTGCACAACCAGCATTTAGGCCAATTAACACCATGGTTAAGTGCAAAACAGGCTTTTATCTTTCTGAAATCAGTAGATCTATGCCTTTCCACATGCACACAGTTTTATTATTTTCTTTTTAATTTAGAGGAAAACCAGCTTCGCTAGACTTGGAAATCCCTTCCTCCAGAGCAGCTTCCAAGCTCTGACAAAAGAAATGGTTGAACCGAACTGCTTCGGTCAGAATGGAGGTGACACACTCTGAGCCCGCCAGTGCCCGGCACTGATTTACTGCTTGGTGAGGTCAGGCACCAAACTCACCCCGGCAATTCACTTCAGTTCCCTTCCTTCCTCTCGGAAAACTTCAGCTGCACATATGAATTGTTTCAGCATCATTAAGTTCAATCATAGAGTTCATTACCTAACTAAACCTGTTTCTATTCTCCACGCAGACACACAACGTTTCTCATCCACTGCTTCAGGCGCAGAAATCCTTCTCGCACGGCAAACATCTCCATCTGCCTTGCCCCCTCCTTCCCCCCAAAACCAGGTACCACAACATCAGGAGCCAAGAGGCTTTCTTGGACCACAGACTGTGCTGCTCAAGTCATAAGTACAGGTGCAGTGATGGACAAGTTCAAACTCCCTATGTGCTGCCTTCAAAAAGATAGACACTCATCTGTTTTCTTACATAACGGTTTCTGCAAATGGAAAAAAAAAAAGACAAAAATAAAGATGACAAAAGTACAGAGTTGGGAATCATTTAGGTGCTCATTCTGGCCCTACCAATTTCATCAAGAATCAAATACAGAGTACAAGAAACATCTCTAAAACAAAAGAGAAAGTTCCTTATTCTTCTTTTAGTTAATGAGGGTATTTAAAAATCAAGTGCCATTAAACCCCACAGAAATTACCACAAGGACCTGCTGCCTATCCAAGCGATAACAATTTCCATTTGTAAAAAGGCAGCCCTGAAGTAACAACCCAAAGTTTTAGAGTGATAAATCTGCTTATCTGCTCATTAAAAGACAATTCAAAAAATAAACTTCTCATTCTGCTCAACCAGATTACTAGCAAACAGATAGCTATTAAATGCTACTAAATCTTTGCAAGCCTCAGATTCTTAATTTCTCGACTGTATGCATAATAAATACCAAGAGCTTGAGGTAACACAGTGTGCAGGAGGACTGAATCATTTCTTGGCCATACAAAGAGGAGATAATTTAAAAACTTTACGTAATCTTAGCAGACTGACAGCTGAGGCAACCACCTCAAATGACAGATATATCTAAAGAACCATATGAAGCATGGCACTGTCCCAAAACCCCCTCTCCCCACCATCATTCACTGAAATCTCTTGTGAGTGGGCAACCTGTTTCCAGTATGGAAAGAAAACCTTTACCCAAATATGACCTAAGAAGCTTAAAAAAACCTGGCAGCGACACAAAGAGGGGGAAAGTTGTTTAAAAGATGCTCAGCTCTCACGAAGCGCACGCACGCCTCGCAGCCCACGTGACAAGAGGATAAAACCAAGCAGCACAACGGCAGCGCCAATTCAGGGTCATCCCGTAGGTGACAAAAGCCCCAGAGGAGCATAACGAAGTGTTTATCCACCGCAGCACCCTGCGTATTGAACGACAGAGCTCGTTTTGCGCATAGGAGGATGAGAGTGGTACCATGCAAACCCTTTCCGAAAACTTAGCATTTACCCACCAACTTCCATGACAGAATCCCAACAGCCGGCACAAAAGCAACACCCAGCCCTGCGTATTGAATGACAGAGCTCATTTTGCTCATAGGAGGATGAGAGTGGTGCCATGCAAACCCTTTCCGAAAACTTTGCGTTTACCCACCAACTTCCATGACAGAATCCCAACAGCCGGCACAAAAGCAACACACGACAGGCACGGAGCTCCACACGGACCCACACGCCACCCGGTGCTTTCAAGCCCCTGAAGCAGAGGGTAGTCGATGCCATAGGAGGCACAGATCACATTGGGAATCTGTTACACTGGCAACCTCTCGCAGAAACCCTGAGAAGAAGATTTGTTCCCATTATCAATAGAGATAAGGACTCAGAGGCATGTATTTTTGCAATCTGGGCTTCTCAGCTGCAGATTCAAGTCTCAAGACAATCTGAAAATATGAAACGTGAATTTTTAACCTAGAACTTTCTCAAAACCAGAGTTAAATTTAAATGTGCAGCCAGCAGCGGCAGTCGTTTTTAAGGGCTTCATCCTCCTTCCAGCTTATCAAGGCACGCATTTTCACAGCACAATAGCAACGCGAGAAGATGCTGATGATAAAGAAGCTGAGTCAGATCGGGAACAGACAGCTTGAGAGCATCTGCAGAGCAGAATGGATGAGAGCTCTGCTGTGATGAGTCACCAGAGAGATGCAGGAAATGAGGATTACTCAAAACAGGAACAATTATCAAGGCAACATAATGTTTTTTAATGGGAAATTAATGTTTTATTCAAGCGATGTTTGTGAGATGTAATTCCTTGTATCCAAGCAAGTCTCAAGCTCCACCTTTAAGACTTGGATCTGATTTTTCTGCTCAGTTACGAGCTCCCACGATTGCACAAGCCTCTTGAACACCAGACTGTGCCTTTCCACAAGCTGGGAAGCTGAATGGTATAAATGGGATTTACCATACATAATGTGATGGAGACGTGGATGAATGGGGGGGCTTTTTTTTAATAGATAAAAGCTCTTTGGGAACAAACATTTATCCCAGTATATGGTACAAAAGATAAACAAGCACTATAAAGCTTTCCATAGGTTTTGAGAAAGACTGAACCACAAAAAACATTCAGCTCCAGCCTTATCCAGAAATGTAAACAGTTTAAGGGGGCTGGTTGTTGTCCACAGCCTGCAAGTAATTAAGCACTAATTCTCTACCACCTACTGAGCAAGAAATTGGAGAGGAAATACGGCACGATGTTCAGTATGCACTTTTCAGTCCGGGCTCCACCAATGTATTCTGTGCATCTCCGTTATCTTCACCAGATCGGCACTGATTCACCCTCCCCATCTAAAAACGGGCAGAGAAAACCAGAACTCCCCAAGGGCAGAAGGACGGATTTGTATCTCCAAGTGCGGGCTTTCCAGCGTCAGCTGAAAGTGTCCCAGCACAGCCAGTGCCACCCACAAAGCAGAAGGATAGGGCGGAACGTTTCCAATTCCCTAAAGCGGGGCTCATTTGTGATAACTAAATCCTTGAAGAGACCTTCATACGTTTCACCAAAACGTTTCCCATTTTATTTGCAGATTATTTTGCACTGAAAGAAGATGAAAGGCTTAGTTGCCTTATCTGTAATTAGACACACATTTGCCACGCATTCCTGGGACAAACGGAATTTACCTTAATAGGATGCTTTTATCCAGCTGGACTACTTGAAATTTGGTGCTGCTTTGTTGCACAGTAACATTTAAAAAATAAAAATCAAACCCAGTCCCAGGAAAGCAGCATCTTGTGGCATTTTTCTGAACTCTGCAGACCTCCAGGGGCAAAAACCAAAAAAAAAAAAAAAAGAAAAAAAAGAAGGAGGAAAATGTTTGAAGCATGAAGGATTTTTCCTTTCCCAGAGTCTCCAGGCCCATGTGAATCCTTGATGGAGCTGCTCGGTGACGTCAAACACATCCCCATCGTCTGCGGCGCGGCTGAATCCCTGACTGTGGCAAGGCAGGCTGCAGCGTGACTCCTCGAACCCACTCAGGTTTCATCGCTCAGGTCCAAGTTTTGCTTTGGCGACCAGACTGAAAGCTCGGTCCAGACCTCTATTTTCAATTTAGACAAGTATCTATGGCAACCATGCTACTATTTTAAACCATTCCTATTTAGCCACCTCCAGGTTGCAAGTAAAACAGAAAAGAAAAAAAGCAAAAAAACCACCAAGCCCACCCCATTACCTGCTCCTCCAACAGCTCATAGCAGGCGACTAAGCAGGACATACCCGTCTGCTAACCTCCCCTCACCAAGCACTTCAGCAAGGCTCTCTTGAGCGGTTTCTGTGGGTGTCAACAAGAAAAATGCCTTAATTTGGCTCTCGCACTCCAAATTTGCCCGGCTCCTCTTGGGTTCCTCCTTGCTTCAGCGACCTTCCTGCAAGGGTGCTCCAGGCTCACGGCCACCCCAATATCGTGCTGCCACCCCCCTGCCCACAGAGCTGGGGAAGGACTGCAAGCAGACACATGGGTGCCTCCGCATTCTTTCAGTTTGCTCCTTATTTACAACGTGGGGGTGGATTTTGTTTGTTTTTAAACACTCGATTTAGTTTCTCTGTAAGGAAGATGGTGTGGCTCTCCTACTTTTTATTTTTAAAACTTTTAAACGAAAGGTGATGCCTCTTGGCAGCCATGCGATGCTGGGAGATGGAACTTGACTAATAACTTCAAATATCAGAATTCTTGAAACATGTTGGAGGATTTGGCACTCCTTCCTTAATTTTGTAGGTGATGTCCAAGGCACGCGTTTCCATGCTGGAGAGCATTTATTAGTTTCGTTTGCAAGCACGTGCAGCACAACACCTGATGAGCAACCCCACTGTAGATTTTTACTCTGCCTTGTTCTGAACACAACTTGCCACCAAAGGCAGAAATTTCATAGAATCATAGAATGGCCGAGGCTGGAAGGGACCTTAGAGATCATCTCGGTCCACCCTCCTGTCATGGGCAGGGACGCCTCTGGACTAGATCAGGCTCCTCGAGGCTCCGTCCACCCTGGCCTTGAACCCCTCCAGGGAGGGGGCAGCCACAGCATCTCTGGGCAATTTAGTCCAAAGTAAGAACTTCTATTTTCTGTGACATAAATGGTGGCAGCGACCATCGCTGCTGCAGAACTGAACTCTCCCCTGCCTAAAGACTGATGCAGAAAATACAACAGAAATATTTTGGTGTCAAACAATTAGCAAGTCTTGCTATCAGGGAATAAGAGGGCAAACAAGTTCAAGGCATTTTCCAGTCTTATCACACAGCTCCCCCGCACACAGCTGGAAGTTACGTTATGCCTTTTTTAAGGCACTCGATACCTAATCGAGTTACTCACAAACTGTTTTATCAGTGTCAGCTGTGTCTACACGTTGGTCCTGTATGCTCTCCGCGTGTAACTTCTGCAACAAACGGCGACTTCAAGTTCTCAACCACTGCTCAAAACCCACTCCTAGCCGTTCTCCCAAGTTCTTTTCTTGAGAGCAGCCCTGAAGAAAAGGA
>NW_009699782.1:0-35317 GCF_000703405.1 Apaloderma vittatum
GGACCCTGCACTTGCTCTTGTTGAACTTCATCCCGCTGGCGTCAGCCCATCAACCCAGCCTGTCCAGGTCCCTCTGCAGTGCCTTCCTACCCTCCAGCAGATCAACACTCCCCCCCAGCTTGGTGTCATCTGCAAACTCACTAAGGGTAGACTCAATCCCCTCATCCAAGTCATCAATAAAGATGTCGAATAGGACTGGGCCCACTACTGATCCCTGGGGGACACCACTGGTCACTGGACGCCAACTGGATGCAGCACCATTCACCACCACTCTCTGGGCCCAGTCATTCAACCAGTTTTATACCCAGTGAAGGATGCACCCATCCAAGCCGTGGGCTGCCGGCTTTTCCAGGAGGATGCTGTGGGAGACCGTGTCAGAGGGCTTGCTGAAATCAAGATAGACCACATCCACAGCCTTCCCGTCATCCACTAGGTAGGTCACCCAGTCACAGAAGGAGATGAGGTTGGTCAGGCAAGACCTTTCTTTTCTAAACCCATGTTGGCTGGGCCTGATCACTGGTTGTCTTCTACAGGCCGCTTGATGGCACTCAGGATGTTCTGCTCCATAACCTTGCCAGGAACTGAGGTCAGGCTCTCCTATGTTCTTAAAAAAATAAGGAAGAGATATGCACCTACCTAGTTCCATTTAAAACAAAAAAACTTACAGGCCTCTTAATTCTAACAACATAGCAGCACTTCTGCTCTGTTTTTTTTCCAGTCAAAGTCCTTTTCTTTTGAAGGGCTCTAAAAATTCTAGTGAAAACAGACAAAATTGGAAGTCCTAAATCCCCTTTGTGTCTTTAATCTAAACTAAGTAATTAATGTTCAAGTAAACTTGGAAAATCCTTAAATTGAAATGGACTTTTTGATTAACGGTCCACCACTCTCAGTGCATCCAAGATTTTATCAGATTAAGTGTAACTCTGAAATGCATTGTTCCTATTTACTCCCAACTCTGATTTTCAGTTTGAATCTTCTCAGCAGCCAGCATCCTTGGATTTTTCTCCTCTCTCCAGGAGCGCTGTGTCTATGCCTCTCAGTTCACTCACTGCTGGAAGTTTCTAACAGGGTAGGACTCTTTATAGGAGGACAGGTCATGGCATATTTACAGACAACAAAATTTTGAATTCCAGTATGCAGAAGGAGCACTTACTGCTCTATTCCTCAATTCTGAATTTTACTTATACTAGTAAACTGAAGACTACTAGTGCGTTCTTTAGTTCTGAGGCCAATCGCCTCATGCCAACGGCCACAGCCATGTTATTAAACTCAATCACTGAATCAGGACAGCTGCATCTGCCTTGTCAGCTGTGGCAGAGCTAACCCCTGAATCACACCAAGGGAGAATGCTGCTTGGCCTGCACCAAGTGCAGGGGCTCCGCTGATGACAATTTAGCAGCGTACACAGTGGGCTTGTACTGGTTTGAGCTAAACAGAGCCAATTCTGTTCAGTGATATTACTTTCCAGCTCAGTCTCTTCTAAGCATCTGCACTTTCTGAAGTTAATGGTGTATTTTTCCAAATGGTGTCTCCTTCTAGAAGTGGTAACACTTGACATTTATAGTTACCACCAAGGATTGGTATGCAGAAAGGCTCTTGCTCATACTTGCTCCTAGAGAAACCAAAGTCCCTGCTAAATCTTGTGTGCCGTGTTAGGATGCCATAAATAAAAGGTTCGTAAGTAAAAGGTTACACCTCCTGAGAAGAGCAAATGGACAGGGGACTCAAAACTGACCAACAAAGTATTCCATATACATCATATTCAGTATAAACCTGAGGGATCACAAGGGTTAAGTTTCTTCTTCAAGAAGCCTCTCTCTCTTATTCCCTTCCTCTTTCGTCTCTCTGCCCTATTGCCTTTCTGTCTGGAGAGGGAGAGAGGTTATTAGAGAGCATCTGTGCCTTGTCTAGTGGCTGCCCCAGCCCCAACCCTTGATCAGGGCATCAAGTCTCTAGCTCTATACCCTGGCACCTTTTCATGTACTAGCATAGTCACCACCTTTGCAACAAACAAAACCTAAGGCTGCCATGGTGTTTTACTTCTAAAAAAATCAGATGTCTTTTTGGTGAGCTATAGTGTATAAAATACAAAATATGTCCAATATATGCATCCTCTGTCAGGAAATTTTAGAGGCTGAGGTGGATCCTAACTATGTAACAAACCCTAATACATCTCAGGCTGGTTTTGCTTGGCCTCCAAAATACTTGATTCTTCATTCTGCCCAACAAATACTGAGGGAACTCTGAAATGCTTAACATGATCATAAAAAAGCTTCTCAGGGCCACACTAAAGATCACTGGAGGAAGAGTTGATGTGGAACACAAACCCCCAAACCAGAAAGTATAAAGCTGCCAAGAAGCTGAAAGACAACAATGTAACATTAAATGGAGATAAACATAAATTAACAGCTGTTGGGGAGATTTACATTATGTCTCAAACATTTATGTATTTTGAGCTGGTAATTATATATAGTTAGAGGTAGTCCGGAGGTGTTGCAGTTGTTTGCAACAAATGTATTTAAAAGTGCTTGAGAGATATTGCAAAGAAAATGCTATGCGATCAAAAGCTTTGTCAGACCTTACTAGGGTCAGGAAGGCTAGAGCATGAAGAACACTCAGTGAATCCTTAAATGGGATTTGGGCAAGAGAGCTTCTTGCTATTTTCTTATCTGGTGAAAAATAGGACTATTGAGGGGAAAGGAGACCACCTAGTTTTGAAAAAAAGACCATATATAACAGATTCGTTTATTCGCAGTCCAACAGTAACATAAATAACAAATAAATAAGATTGATATGTGCTACATGACAGATGCACTGTTGTAAAGAGATAGCAAATGCATTGTCCAATTGCTTCATGAAATAAAGCATGCTTGTTGATATCAAACAAGGTTATTGTTATTAGTGATAAACTGAATCAGTCATTGAATTTTCTAAGAATGCAGTATTTGTGCTGTGGGCTGTTTTTCACATTACTTCATGTGTTTTAGTATCTATAGACCTAAAACACCACCTCACCATGAAAGCGTGAACTCAGTGCTAACACTGAATCGTTCACCAGATGAGGAGCCTTATTGTTGTTTTCATTTGAAAGATCCAGCATTTCAAAAATAAGTTAAGATGCTGCTGTGATCATGCTACTGTGAATGGGACAGTGACTTGATGGAGCCGAAGTGTCCCAACATCAGTTACTTAAAACTTGTGCGGCAGTGAACCCCCTCACACTTTCATCACTGAGGGTGACATCTACTTGGAAATACAATTTCCTTTTTTACTGGCCTTCGGGACACCTTTACAACTATATTCAACTGCTGCTGTCATTGGTGTTTGCGACTCGACACTGACAATGAGTTTCATACACTTCCTGTAGTCCTAACATCTCTACAACCAGAAAGCCGTCTCTTGCAATTAATTCCTATTAACATAATTCACATCTGCTATCTTCAAATAATTATTGCCAGTTTTCTGACTCTCTGTGGTCATTTAAAAGAACCAGCTGCCCAAAAAAGGGACAACCAAATCTCTCCTTACGCAACCTCTTCTTGGAAGCATGCCCTCTTTATGCTACTCAGTCTCAGAATAATCTGCAAGAGTCACTTCATCCCCTTAGATGAACTACAGACTACACGCAAATTGTGGATTCATGGCCCACACCTCACCTCCAGCTGCTGAGTCCAAGTAAACCCCATTCGGTGCAATTTATGGATGTAAATTGCGCTGGGGAGGTTCAGGTTAGATATGAGGAAGAATTTCTATACTGAAAGGGTTGTCAGCCATTGGAACAGGCTGCACAGGGAGGTGGTTGAGTCACCGTCCCTGGAGGCGTTTAAGAGATGGGTGGATGTTGCGTTGGGGGGAATTGTTTAGCAGGTTGACAGGGCTGGGACAAAGGCTGGACTCTATGATCTTCTAGGTCTCTTCCAGCTGAAACTATTTTATGATTCTATGAACCTCAAAAGCTGTAGCAGAGGTGCTACGTTCACAGGGCCTTCCCTTGGCTCTCGGTCTTAATTTGCCATCTTCCATCTCACCTCAAAGGTTGGTGTCTGTTGCCACTGACGTAGACAGCAGACTTTTCAGTAGCATCTCCATGCCAGACAGGATGCTTATCCTGTATGATCACCTCCACACCAAAAAAAGGCATCGATTTTTTCTCTTCTACCTTCATTTTAGGATGAGCTGAAATGTTGACACAGACTGTCATTCACATCGTAGGGGATGCTCTCCTGCTGGCTTTGGAAGAGAGTGGGAGCTCAGTGAAACCTCTCACCATGAACAGTATACTTGGCTGGAGACTCCCCAAAATTATTTTCAAATTGAATATAATACATGTATAAATCTGTGTCATATAACGTGGTAAACTTAAACAAGTTCTGGACAGTATCTCTCAGAATTACCTTATAGTTCAAACTCTCCCATATGTAGTTCCCTTGGCAGGTGAAACAGGCAAGGCTTCCTGAAAGACTCCCAAAGCTCACTGACACAACTAGTAGTTAGCCTAGGGATGGAAATTTGGCACTGATACAGAAATGATACTTAAGTGCAAAAATGCCCTCAAGGAAGTAGAAGAAAAAATCAAAGTTACAAGATGTACCAGAATTGTATCCCAGAGAGAACAACAAAAAAAGTACCCTCAGTAACTGTATCATTGATAAAACACCTGAGGGGAAAAACATATAAATCTAGTGACATTCAAGACTTGCTTACACATGTAAAAAATTTTGCTGTTTCTCTCTTGTACGTGTCCCTGGAAAAATGTTCCTCCTGTGTTGTGCAAGCTCTTACTCCACACTCACCGACATTACAGGGTCACACGCCTTCCTGCCTTGCCATTTGCCCCCACACACACTCCCAGCTTGTCTCGCACAGGACGCTGCTGCTTTGCAATCAATGCTGAATATTCCCACATCTCCTCACACACTCAACCATGAGGGAACTTTCTTCCAAGCACATCCTGGGACAACCCACTGCTGCTACAGAATCTGCAATTCTCCCTCCTGGGAGAATTGCCCAGGGAGCTGGTTGAGTCGCCATCCCTGGACGTGTTTAAGCATCGCTTGGATGTGGTGTTGAGTGATATGGTCTAGGGGTGAACTTGTGAGTAGGGTTAATGGTTGGACACGATGATCCCAAGGGTCTTTTCCAACCTGGATGATTCTGTGATTCTGTAATATGCAGCCACCTTTAATAGGACTGTGAACAGAATCACAAAAATTCTCCAGAGCCACTGTTCTTATTCTCAATTATTCTAGATGGAACTGACATATCCACATCAGTTTCTTAATCTCCAGTGATTACTAATTCCTTCAAGTTGAGAGTTCACATCTTCCACCTTCTTACAGAACATTCCTGACATATCTATGTCTGGGTTTGAGCTAAACAGAACCAATACTGTTCAGTGACTTTTACTTTCCAGTTCAGTCTCTTCCAAAAGCCTGCACGTTCTCAAGTTCGCAGCATGTTTTTGCAGACAGTGTGTGCTACTGGCAGTGATAACACCTGATGTTTACAGTTACTGCCTGGGACTGGGATGCAGAAAGGCTCTTGCTGATACTTATTCCTATAGTGACCAAGGCCACTGCTGGCTCTTGTGTGCCACGCTGGGGGTGCCGGGTAGTAAGAGGGGTCACAAGGAAGTAAAAGGCTGCACCTCCAGGGAATAACAGACAGAATAGGTGACCAATGAGAGTATTCCTTTCCAGATATGGCATATTCAGTATAAAACATGAGGATCATGGCGATTTAGGCCTCTCTCTCTTTTTCTTCTTCAATGGCCAGTGTCTGAGGAGGACTCGGTCTGATATTCTGCCTTTGATCCTGACCCCAAGTTCCTGAATCCAGCTCCTGTATCCAGCTCCCCTTTGCTGCTGAGCCTGGGACTTCCTGGGTGCCACCTGCTCTGCAGCATCAGTGGGGACTGCTGTCAGTGGAGTTGGGTTCAATATCAAATTTGTATATAGCTCATTATTTTTTTGTTACTTCCTTATTATTTCTATTACTGTTTTAATAGAGCTGTTTTAGTTTTCTACTCTGTCTTTCTGCCTTATTCAGTTTCCCTTCCCACTTTGGGGAGAGAGAGGTTAGAGAGCATCTGTCAGTGTTCAGTGGCCAGCCCAGCCCGAACCCTTGACAATATAACATCAGATACCAGGAGGGTTTCAGTTTGGTTTTAAGGTATTAGGTCCTTGGAATATTTTCTTCTGATTCTTCTGACAAAAGCTCAGGATGGCCCCCAGCTTGGTCCCAGGATAAGGCAAAAGGTCTCACTCTATAACCTGTGTTTTGTGAGAAACTGCAGGGACATTTTGAATTCAATTTAGAAACAGACCGAGGACTTTGACAAGATCACTACTTCCAGTCACTGCATTGTCACCTTGAATTATAATGCTTTCCATTAAATTGCTCATTATTAGGAGATTTGTATCGGCTTACTCCCTGAAATCACCCAATACAAATTCAGTTTTTATGGGCTCCAAGTCTGAAATTTGTTTCTGAATGAGAACCAAAACAGTGATAAAAATTCCTATAAGTAATACTATTGTAAGTTAAATGCAGCACTAAAATTAAGCACAACGGCCTCATGCACTCAAGTTCTGGTTTTGAGCATGAATTTAAATAATTATCGTAGCAGGTATGCAAATATACATTTCCATTCAAATTTGGAAAAAAAGACAACACTTATTAGTATCAATAGACAAATTTGAAATGTAGTGTTAGGTAAGTAATTTTTCACCAGAACTCATTTATAGCCACTTTGATGGTGCTTAGAAGAGAGTATTTTGCTATACTAGTCTAACACTTGTTAAGTCTCTGCTCGTTACATATGAACTACCTTCTTGCTAACACAATGGTTTATCACAAAGGGATTAATATACTGAAATAGTGTACGTCTCATCTGGTCTATTTTCTACAGGAAAGCCTTAATTATTTAATACCGTTTTATTATAAATGCAGAATCAGACATTATAGAAGGCAGTTGGTGGCAATTTGGCTCTATCTAGCAAAGCTTTACCATAAGTTCAGTTTCTGAATAAAGCAAAAAAAGTATGTTTGTAACAGAGAAAGGCAGCAGCAAATTCTTGCCTTTACAAAAAGATAACAGCACTGAACATGCTAGTGTGTCTCCTGTCCATTATGTATGAAGCAATTTAACAAGCACTGGAAATATTCTTCACATTTCCCTACAAATAAAAAAATAAAAGAATAGAATCACAGAATGTCAGGGGTTGGAAGGGACCCCTAGAGGTCATCTAGTCCAACCCCCCTGCCAGGGCAGGATACCCTAGGGCAGCCACACAGGAACGCATCCAGGTGGGTTTTGAAAGTCTCCAGAGACTCCACAACCTCTCTGGGCAGCCTGTGCCAGTGTTCTGTCATCCTCACAGTAAGGAAGTTTCTCCTCATGTTGAGGTGGAACTTCCTATGTTCTAGCTTACATCCATTATGTCTTGTCCTATTATTGGGCACCACTGAGAAGAGACTGGCATCTTCCTCTTGACCTCCACTCCTGAGGTATTTATGTACATCAATAAGACCCCCTCTCAGCCGTCTCCTTTCAAGGCTAAACAGCCCAAATTCTCTCAGTCTCTCTTCATAGGAGAGATGTTCAAGGCTCTCTGTTGGACTCTCTCCAGTAGGTCCCTGTCTCTCTTGAATTGGGGAGACCAAAACTGGACACAGTGTTGCAGGTGTGGTCTCACCAGGGCAAAGCAGATGGGGAGAAGAACCTCCCTAGACCTGCTGGACACACTTTTCTTAATGCACCCCAGGATCCCATTGGCCCTCTTGGCCACAAGGGCACATTGCTGTCCCATGGACAACTTACTGTCCACTAGGGCTCCAAGGTCTTTCTCCACAGGGCTGCTTTCCAGCAGGGAGACTCCTAACCTGTACTGGTGCCTGGTGTTATTCCTCCCTAGATGCAGGACTCTACACTTGTCCTTATTGAACTTCATGAGGTTCCCCTTTGCCCAGCTCTCCAGCCTCTCTAGGCCTCTCTGAATGGCAGCACAGCCTTCCTGTGCGTCAGCCACCCCTCCCAGTTTTGTACCACCAGCAAACTTGCTGAGGGTTGCATTCTAACCCCTCATCCAAGTCACTGATGAAGACATCGAACAAAACTGGACCCAGCACTGATCCCTGGGGAATCCCACTGGCCACAGGCCTCCAACTTGACTCTGTGCCTTAAGCTAGGAGGATGACAAGAGTTCCTGCCACTGAACTTGTCTACAGACAGTCTTGCATATTTTTTTGTGCTTTCATTCAACTATCTAAGTTTACTGACTTATTTAATATGAATTGACATGAGAAGCTAAATTGTTGCTTTAAACCTGATACCAGTCACCTGCCCAGCAGTGATACACGTGAAAATACTGGTCCAGTAAGGCAGTCAGCTCAAAAGCAATTTATTCACAAGAGATACAGACTCCCTCATGTTTCCTATTATTTTGCCCTTTCTCATTTGATGACACCGCACCTTTATAGAAAACAGAATGGCCACTTGTTTCTCCACTGTATAACCTCTTCGGGGTTGTAAAAGTTTTGTGTAATTTCAGTATAAATTTGTTCAACACCGGCTGATGAAGTTTGGTATCACGATGTACACCTTAGGATTGTAGAACTGATTTGATTTTGAAACCATGTTCTCCCCTTGAACATTTAAGCGATCTCATTTTCGCCTTCTAAAACTAGATCAGAAAAAATATATCACAGAATTTAGCACATAAAAATACAAAAAACCTTTCCCTAGTCCACTAGAAATTTAACTCTTGCATATATGTATCTTTATTCTAATATGAGATCTTTATTTTCTTGATACTCCTTTTCCCTATTTTTATTTTTGCAGTTATGAACAGACCAAATAACTCTCAAACTTTTGAGAGCTCAGCAAAAAACATGGCAAAACAACTTAATTTTCACTGCATAAAGATTAATTTCCCATTAGCATTCCTTTTAAATGCTTGCATCTCATCTGCACTGTTCTCCATTCACAAAAAGCTGCCTTGGACAGCTGAAGAGACAAAATACCAAGTGTAACCTTGTGCCTAGGTAGGCAATTAGCCCAAGGTCAGCCAAGGATAGGGAAGCACCAGAAAGTAATAACCAAGAGAAATTACCAGGAGCTAAGAGATGGTGGGCCTTTAACTACTCAAGAGTGTCCATTTTTTGATCATTCATTAAATCTTGCTTCTGATGCACCTGCCTTCTTTAAACTTAAGAACAGTTCACTTCTCTCAATTGGTTGTTGTTTTTTTACAAATGTACCTTGAACTACCCATCTGTTACATCTCACAAAGGAAAAATACCACTTTCAGGGATCCCTCCAAACCTTGTGTTCAAGTGTGAAGCAGACAGCCATTAAATACTGATGATGCAAATTTCTTCTTGGCTGAGATGCAGCACCTGGCACTTTCAAGTGCCACTTCAAAACTAAAATACTTACATACTTCCTTAAGGTGCTTTGCGGATCACCAGCTGCCCACGAAGACTCTAGCTACGTATGTTTGAATGTGCGACCATTCTAATTTTAAAAAATGTGTTCTAGAACTTGATACAGCATTTTGAAAATTTATCTGAAAACTTGCCACAGGAAAAGAAAAAAAAAATACAGGAAAGCAATCACATTTACAAGGGACTTTGGGACAAAAGAGAGATGTTAAGTAAATCTGCAGGATAATGTGTTTCATTAACTTCACCCAAGTGCATTTTCTGTTATAAAATGCTTCTAGAACCTCTGGCATTGAGCTTAATCTCCTAATCTGGTCAAACAAAGAAAATAATTTTGTGCCAAAATTACTAGGTTAGGATACTGTGTGATTTAAGGACCCAACTTCTGTCTACTTTTTAGGCATCCAGTAAAAGGAGCTCTCCTAAAATAACCCTGTCCAGCGACATGTCCATATTCTGTGATAGAATCATTTACCACATGCTCTACAAAGGAAATGGTGGGGACAGCACAATTGAAAATTGTAGCTTTTTTGATCAGCCAGTACTGGAAAGTCACAGACTCCATTCATTTCACAGGAAACATTTTTACATGCCCAAGTTAAAAGGGTCATTTCAAGAACTCTGTCTAGATAGGATTAGGCAACTAATCTCTCAGTTATCCGCACAAATGACGAGAATATACAAAACCTTTCCTCGCAGGAATGATAAACCCATAAATTGACAAGTGCTTAGAAGTAGCACTTTGATGACTCTGGGAAAAGGTTCAGACAGTTAAATTTCCCATGACTGTAGTGTCTAAACTACCAGACTTTCATCAGGGTCCATCAGAAAGGAAATCACAAGTACTGGGCAGGACTATCAAGTACACATTGCCGAGTAACAACATGGACTTTCCTTCTCCTTAGGCTACAAGTTTTGCTACCATCCTCTGCCTTCCATCACCAAAAGCAGAGACTTAGTTGAAATTTTCTTCCAAAATTATGCAGAGAACAGCTTGCTTGTATTTGGCCGTGGCAAGCCTATCACAAGCACACAAGTGGCATCTACCTCAGTGAAGGTCTTAACTACTATTTTAGTTAGCATACAGGGTTTTGGCAATCAGTCTTTAATTTTTAAGTATAGAGAGGCCTAGTTTCTTTACTCTTTTAATTAAAAAAGGCAACTGGAGATTTCTTCCCACAGAATAAATAAAATGCTAGGCTGGGCAACAGACATTTATTTATTGACTTAAACAAGCAAAAAGGTATCCTTGGACATAATGGCTACCACTTGAGCAATACAAATCAATGCTACTGAAGAACAGGAAATATCTTTTCTTTTACCCTTCCCATATCAGAAGTAACAATATCAATACCAGGGCACCTAGAGAAAAGGAGAAAAACTATAAATGGCGCTTAGAACGAGCTGCAGGGTTGAAACATGGACGCTAAAAAAATCATTAGCTAATCTACCATATCACCACAATCACCTCAAAAATAACTTCCACTGTTCCATTTTTACCAGGGTTCAAAAACACAGCGCTGTTTAACAGCAATTTCAATGTATTAACAACTGTCCTCAGCTGAAGCAGAACAGCAATTACTATTTATATTAAATTTGAGGCTGCAGATAGAAAGGTTTCCAGAGAGTACAATGCAAGTTAAGGAAGAGAAGTTGGGAGAGGAACAAAGCGACTTTTAAGTACGTCTCTTATCCATCAGTAATTCGGTCTGTATTGATAGCTAATCAGAGCCACAATATCCTGATCGAGTATGGCAACTCTACTCACCCTGCAACAGTGTATCTGAAGAACGTATCTACGAAGAATGCCTTGGAGAAATATCCATGAAGAATGTAACTCTAAGCCCTTTAAGTTGTGGGACACTGAAAATCCCAGCCTCCTACTTGGTGTGGTTATTTTTTAATCAGACACCAGCAAAAAAGCAAGAGACTGCATGTGAAACAACTGTTGCTGAAACACTTAGTCTTCCTTGTAACAGTTGAACATACAAGCAAGGTGTTCCTTAGATTTAGAGAAAACATTAGGAGGCTGTAGTTTTGCAGGCAAGGAGACCTTTTATTTTAATCCATTAAAAGAACCCAAAATAGTCAGCAGGTGGCCACATCTATCCATGTTTCATTAAAATCACATAAACCCTAAGTACAAAAGCACCACTGATTATTGCTCTAGAAAAACTGCATGAAAAATTCAAATACGCACAGAAAAAAACATCACCATATGCACAAGACTTCATCTCTTAAAGCAAGTGTATGGAATGCTGATCCAATTTTACACATACCTTGCAATATTAAGTTGATATTTATATTACTTGGCAACAATGGGAATTTCTAAAAGCACTGTTATGAGAAGGGAAATGTTCATATACAGTTTAATATGTCAACTATCGTAGTCCTAAAAAAATTAGCATTTACAAAATACTTGATAAAAATATCTTTTAAAAGTTGTCCAAGAGGTACATAAAATCAACCCAAAATTTTTCACGATATTTCATTCATTCTTGTCACCTACAGATTCAGTTTTCTGAGCCTGTGGAGAAGAAACAAAGAAATTAATTACTACAGTCAATTACCATCGCGTACCTAAATACCCAAGCTACCCTCACTCCTTCGATGTCTTATTTGCAACGGCTCTGTTTCAAACCTACACCCGTGTTACGCTTCCGCACACAAAACAGGTACATTCACACACTTCTCTCCAGTTATTGGTCCCAGCTTTCCAAAAGCAATACGAGCCTTACCTGTCAGCTGCCATTGTTCACACTGAAAAGCACCACACTACTACCTGTTTCTATTCACTGCACACATGCTGAATGCTCTACCGTACCCTTAACTTTCACTGTTTCAATCTGCCCTTTTACTGACAGTGTGCTGGGTGGGGCACCTCTGGATGTTGAAACACTAACAGTTGAGCGAGAGATGCGAATCTGCAATAACATTATGGGCAATAAAAAGAAACATTATGAACATGCTATCAAGGTCTGGAAGGCTGAATAATTAAAAAACACCACACTGATTCAATCAGCAGGAGGTATGTGTGGGAAGTACCTCTTCAGCTTTATTTTCACCATTTTCAGATGGTGTAGTACCTTCCTTTGCAGCTTCTTGCTTTTCATCCTTCTTCCCTTTAGCACCCTTGTTGGCCTTTGTTCCAGGTTCCTTCTAATAGAAGATTAAAAACACGAGCATAGACATTGTATGAGGAGCCAGTACCCCACAGATCTTTCTCAAAAACCCTTCATATGAGCAAAAAAGCAAATCTTAGCAAGCTGCATGTGCTGGATTGAAACAGAAAACCAGCTAAAGACTGCCTGGAAAAAAGTATATCCACAGAAGTTATACAGAGACTCTCAAAACATCTAGAAAATGCTGATGCCTGCTTCTCTATTGTTTCTGCTAATTCTAGTGGGATAACAAAACCCCCTGAAACTATTTTGGTGGGGCTCAGCTGTATCACACAGAGGTGTATATACAAGATATGTGTATGACCAAATGCCATTACAGTATATTGAAAGCCTATTCAGCCAAGCACGAACCACACTGTTTGTGTAACAGCACTACACTTCCAATTATAACATGAAACATTAAATTAGATTTAAAAAATCAAGCATTTTTGTTGGCTGTCCTTTTGTTAGCTTTATAACATCTGCAATGTTCATTCCACATCAATAAAAGAACCAACCAACACACTAGGGAGGCAAACACACTGATAAGATTCCATCTGCAGCAACACAAAGCAAAGAATTTATCAAAAGGAACTACTTTAATAGCTACAGTTTCTTTTGGAGATCTGCTCTTAATTCATATGTTAAAGTCTACTTTTTTTTTTAATCCTTGCTCTATGTACATATTTGTATTTGCCATCTAAGGCTAGCAGAGACATAGGTTAAGGATTTTAAGTGCAACAGGATAAGAATTTAAATGGCATTTTACTGAATACTTTACACTGCTATCTGACATAGTTCATAAACACCGTGGAGATCTTCCATGTGACCATTGGCTCCAAATTCTCCATGCAAAATGGCAACAGTAGCTCTGAACAGGGATATTAAAACTGGCCTCCTTTCATTAACTACCTTTCCCTAGCGATCCCCATAAAGGAGTGGGCCAGTGAGGGGGGACTGCCAGGAATCCCAGTTCCAGGGCAGCCTGAACTACTCTTTTCACCCTTCAGCGTGACACAGCAGCCGTGGCGTTTAACTGAGAGGCTTGTTGGTGGTGAGTCTAGTCCTAATTCTTCACCTACAGAAGAACATGCTAAGGACTTGACTTCGTAAATCCCTAATTTGCAAGCTTTTAACACTGAAAATGATCTCAAATCGGTACCATCATCTTCAGTTGTATACTAATGAGTTGAGAGTACACGCTGTTTGCCATTTAGGAGACCAAGATTAATATGTTCCTTAAAACGTGATCAAGTTAAGAGTTTGAAAAGAAGCAGATTACTATATTAAAAAGTTTCTCAGAATAATGTTGTAAAGGATTTGAGTCACCTGAAATAAGCTTCAAATGTCTCTCATGCAGCTTAAACTGGCTCCATAGTGAGCTCATTTCATAACGTGTACATGAAGCTCCAGAAGCTACCTTATTTCATTCTTTAATAATAATCTTAAGAGAGGAGCAGGATGGACTCGGCAAGATTTCATTGGTAATTTCATATGATAAATTATAAAGTGCTCAAAGTCATAGAATTTTACTTTCATACCCAGACTTTGTATCCTGATACTCGCCCAACTGAGATGCAAGTAAAAGGGCTTGAAAAATTTAAGTGCTAGGATTGCTAGACTCAGTTTCCAGCATGGGGTTGTTTTTTTTTTTCCCAATAAAGCAACTGCTCTTATTTAACATCCCCCTTGGGCACAAATAAATCTACATTTTCTGAAGTACATGATTTATATGCAGAAATCCTGAAAAGGTATTTCAGACACTAATAAGATTTTAATTTGACTGTAACTGGCCTAGAAAACCCAAACCATTCAATTTAAATATATTTAATTTCACCTTTAATTATAATTGTGCATTCTCAGCAACGGCCAGGCTTCAAGAACAGATAAGAGTTTCTCGCTATGAAATGAAGTACTGCCCCTCTAGACAAGGAAACAGGAAGGCATAGAGGAATTTCAAATCCTGTTGTAGAAATTGCTAGGTCTAAGGCAGAGCTTATTCAACTAAACCTGTACATTTCAGGCAAGGTGGGGGAAAGGTAAAGATTCTTCTTAAACTAGGAATTTACTACAAACTAACACGGTCTGCATATCAAACAGGCAAGACATTTTGTTTGGGCCAGTAATGAGGCCAGGAAAGGGTAGAACAGAAAGAAAAGAGTGATCTAATTTGTGGGGGTTTTTTTCGGGGGGGAGGAGGGGGGCAAAGCTGTGGGAAGGGTAGGGGAGCCAATGCCTCACAAAACCACGATGAATTGAATGGTTTGCAATGCAAAGGAGGAGTAATACCTGCTTACTATTGGCTACAGTGACAGCAACTAAAAAGAAAAGTATTTACCTTCGTGCTTTTCCTTGGTTTGGGTTCAGGTTTTGGTGGAGCAGGTTTCTATAAAACATTTTTAGTTGCACAATGTGTTAAACATATTACCAGCAGCCAGGCAGCCACCCCCACACCCCGGCTTTCCCCCACCCCGCACCTTCCCTTATTTCCTGCTCAGCAGTATGCACCTAGAAAAAGACTGAAAGAAATGAATACACAAATGCACCTCAGCACTGTACACACCCATTTTCATGAGCTCACTCATCTAGCAGCCAAAGCAATTTGGGGGGCATTCTAAGAGTAAACTGTGGAGATTAGCAGTAACTATTACGAAGAAAAAAAAAAGAAAACACAACAAAAAAGTCAGGTAGGTTCTAAAAGAGAAGAGGAACCAAATACTAGTAGTAGCACCAAATGAAGTCCTTGAAGGACAGCTCTTTCTTGTTCCCAGAGAGGTAGCTGCATTTCCACAACTAACATCAGCCTGCAAAACAACACAAATTCAATACTGCATGGAACAGACAGTGTTGCACTGAGGTGAGGAAATACATCTTTTGTCAGAACAACCTGAAACCAAGAAAACACAGATAACTTTAGCTCTAGAGTTCTTAAATATCCCTCAGCAAGAATAAAAATTGAAACAAGCAAAATATTACAAACCTGTTTGGTCTGAGAAACCATATGTGCCTAGAAAAGTATATACTAAGAGAGGTGTTATACATACTTACAGCTGACAATCTCGCTGATCGTCTTGTGGGCTACAGAAAAAGAAAAAAACGAGAAAACATTTTTACAGGCTTACAGCAAACAGCATCCAAAGCAACATAAACTCAGCCATTTCATGATGACAGCATAAAATATGCCCCTATCAAAATAGGTCTCTATTGCCAAACACAGTTCACGTCTTCCTCACCTTGGACGATCAAAATTTTAAAGGGACAAAGCGATGTCAAAATTAGTAATAACACCATTCAGGTATTATAATGTTTAAATCATCACATGGTTAAATACTTCTCCCCATCCCCATTCTACATCTATTTCGAAGTCCCTTGCTCCTCTGTGACAGCTTCATAAATACAGCGAGCTTGACTACCTGTGCACAGGAGACTAGACCTTTCTCATAAATACTTTGAATGATGTTTCTATAATCTAGCAGACGCTACTTGTAATAGCAGGTAAAAATACCATCTGATTAGCAGCTGAATAAAGTTAACAGCCTTCCCTAGAGGATATCAGAGTGCTAAAATTTCAAAACATGAAACAAACTCCTTCCACTTCCTCAGTTCCACACACGCTCACTCTGAGAGTCCAGGTGCACAAAGACAGCTGCAGAGTGAGAGGGAGATATTACTTCTTCTATTTAAACACAATTCTCAAAAGGAAAAAAGAAACTCAGATATCCTGTTTTCCTTCACCTTTCTTTATCACTTCAACACAACTTCCTTATTAAAATTTATTTCACTCCATTCTTTGTTATAAATTTATTTACTGAAGATGAGTTGTCTTAGAAACAGCTGTAAGCTCATTAGTTTGCTCACATTTTTGTATTCATTAAAACAGATAAACTCATGATCCAGTGACACAGCACGATTATCAGAGACAGCATTTGATCCATGTCATGAAACTAGAATCACACCCGTAGCCAAGACAAAGGCACAACTTAACTGCAACAAATATCCAATGTAACACAGCTTAAAAAGTGAATCAAAAATATCTTCTTAATTACATATTAGGCATCTAAGTTGAGATGAAAAAACATGTTGCAATAGGAAAAAGCTGTTGTTAATATCTGAAGAACGTAGAAATTTGTATTCATTGGAGCCATTTAAGTATTCTCAGTGCAAAGCACCAGTGAATAGTTCAGACCTGCGTCCAGCAAAATAGAATTCTTTTCAAAAAACACCTGAAGATATTTTCAGCTATCAAACACTTATGCACTAATAACAACAAAAAAGTGAACCTCTCTTTTCTTGGCAATTTGGATTATCAACTGCTTGTTAAGCAGGCTAGCACTATTTTACAACAGGTTAAATAAAACATTTCACTTTGTCAGGTAATCAAGGAACTCCTTAGCATCTACTTTTTAAAGGCTATGTTGGTTTAGAGAAATTAGAATTCTCCCTCATATTCCCCAGCTGTTCCTGTTCCATAGAAGGCTTGTGTTGCCCTAAGATAATCAGCATAAACCCTCAGTTCTTAAAAAAGTCTGATGGCTAAGCCATTTTTATTCTCTTTTAGAGTTTGTATGTATTTTGGCCTATCTGATTATAACGAGGAAACTTCAATCAAGCCAGCAAAGGTCACATTTTAACAGGCTTTTGGAACTTTTGTGTCTCTCTGAACAGCTGTACTAACCCAGCAGCTCACCCAATAGTCTATTTGAGGCTGGCCTACGAGCAAACATCTATGGAAAGAGCCTATGAAATGGAGCAGACACGGAACAACACTCCGCACTTTCTACTGCGCCAGCTTCTGGCAATCTAAAGTTGAGAACTTTCCAACCTGGATATTGCATCCACATCACGTGCTTAATAGTCCCCAAGGGTCATTTTCTCCATTAAATTTGTCTAATAACCTCTAACCATTTACACCTTTGGTTTCCATAATATCCTGGGGCAATGAGTTCCGGAAAACGACTATTGACTGTGTGGAAAAGAAAAAGCAAAACATTCCCCCTGTGTTTTCTTTCCTCTAAACTTATTGTCTCTTACTTTCACTAGATTCCTCTTGTTTTCAGGTTACTTGAGTAATAATTCTCTGACTGCCTTTTTCTGTTACTGATGATTTTATCTCCCCTCTGTTATATAAAAAGTCAAGAATCCTAGAAAATCTGGGCTGTCTGAGTTCTTGGATTTTTTCTAAAGCTGCTCTGCATCCTGCCTGCCCTGCTGTTCTTGGCATCTTTTTCATTCTATCACATCCTTTTTAGGGAAGAGTTAAGAGAATTCTGTTCAGTAGTCCCATACTTGCGAGCACGATAAATCAATCTTGTGATCACAGAATCACAGAATGGCCTAAACTGGAAGGGACCTTAGAGATCATTTTAATCCAGCCTCCCTGTCGCCAGGGACGCCACCTCTCGACTAGATCAGGCAACACATGGGGACCAAACAGGAATCGAACCTGTGACCTTGGCGTTGTTAGCGCTACGCTCAACTGACTGAGCTAACCAGCCCCCTGTCCTCTAGGAGTTTTTTCCCCCCTATATTCTAGTTACCTTTTGTTTAGAACAGACATTTTATAGTAACGTGACTAATGTGATTTCACAGTCTCTCCCCTAATTAACAATCGATTTGCCGACCATCACTGTCTTCCCCCTCCCGTGTACTAATGTGCATTTCTCTGTATTGAACTTCTATGGAAAGATCTATCAGCCTTTTCAGTCTCACTTCTAACTGTCTTTACAATTTTTTGTAAACTTCTGCCAACTTTGTCATTTCTTCAGGACATCATCTCCTAGATCATTAATGAATATACTCAGCAGCACAAGTCCAACCACAAATCCTTCCAATACTCCATTGATAATTCTCCTCCATTATGACAATTAACTTCCCTACTCTCTTTTCCTATCTTCATCAATTCACCAATTCTTTGGAAGATCCTCCCTTTAATCCACGATAGTTTAGTTTCTTTAAGAACTTGCCTGGGGAGCCTTATCGAAAAGTGTTCTTCACACATAAGTAAATGATATCAATTGGCATGCCATCATACTTGTACCTGCTGACTTCTGCAAAGAGCTCGACTGCCTAAAGTATGACTTCTCTCTGCAAAACGTGTGTCAATTCTCTCACTAGAAATTTGTCCATATATACTTCTTAATTTTCAGAACAACTTTTGCAAATCAGACTCACGGGCATTATTTTCCAGAATCCTTTACCTAAAGGCCTGGGAGCATTTCATCACCTTCAGTTACTCTAGCACCGAGGTCAATGCAAGCAGTAAATTCATACTGCACTTCACTTTGGCAATTGCTGGAGAATATTATCTAGTTCTCGTTCACACTCCATGAAAGAATGTCCTCCAGACTCTAAACCCTGGAGAAAACGTGTGAGAATCTCCCTAAAAATTCTCACAAAATCACAGAATTGTTGAGGCTGGAAAAGACCTCTGAGATCATCAAGTCCAGCCTAAGTTCCACCACAGGAGTTTCATTACTGTTTTTCAGCTTCATGTTTGTCATGCTGGAGGGTTTGCTTCTTTCTTCATTATTGTCCATTAATACAAAAAACACCTTTGAAAAACAGAGTAAGTTTCCCTTATTTTGCTATTCTGTTTGCCATTCTGTTCGGTCTGTTTTGTGAGTTTTTTTTTGGAAGGGGGAGGAGGGAGAGAGGGAGCTTTTGAAAAATGATATGCATTTCTGTAAGCCTCTAGCAGGGCATACCACAATGCCCCTCTGCCACCTAGAACCATTAAACTTTTTAGGTGCTTCCTTTAATTGGCTCTCATTTTTAATAAAATTTCCCTTCTTGATATCAAATCTTACAACAGCGCAGTTTACTTGCACTTAGATTCATGCAAGGATGATGAACCTGAATATATTTTGGTCATAATTATAGAATAGTTATTCCACAATTGTCTTTTCAGCTGGCTCCTACATCCTACTGAGGACCAAATAAATTGGTCTTTTGATTTGTTCTTCCAGGATGCAAGCATTTACAGTTTTAACTCTTTTGTCTTTTTAATGCCATCCTGTGACTTTTACCAGATCTATGAAGGATAACTGAAATCTCCACCAACAGTACTTCTGTCCTCAGATCCTCTCTGATCTCCCCTAACATCCCACTGCCACTTTTATTAGCATGGTAAGATAACAACTGGCCCAATTTCTACACCGTATACTTCCCATTTACACATTGCTTGGCAATCCATAAAGGATTCTGCTGTGCTTATTGATATGATTAATCTAGAGAAATATTACAGACATGTAACAGAAAGCTTTTCCACCACTAACGTAACTTAGCTCTCAACTCTGTATAATTTGTGCCTCGGTGTTACAGCATCCCAAAAAGTTCCACTGTATTAACATCCTCATTTCAAACCAAATGGTCTAAGCTGTCCAGATTTGGATTTGCAGCTTTTGTATTTTGGGTTGACTGACTGTTTTCATAGGCAGGAATCAGATAGGGCTTTATGTCTCAAGACTGCTCTTTACCTTTTCAGAAGCAACCTTCCACGGCTTCTATGCTAGACCCTGCTCTCCGCCCAGATAAGGAGCTCAGACTTTGCCCTATGAGCTCTCAAGAACTTACCAGTCTCCCATTACATGTTTAGTTTAAAATAATTCAGCTCTCCTCAGTGCCATCCACATAATTGTCTCTTGGTTCAGACTGAAGCTACCCTTCTTACATAAGTTCTACCTATCTCCAGAGCTCCCACAGTTTCTAGTCTCATCCTACAACTATTTTCCTCATTTACATGCCAAGAGCTATAGATCTATCTACTGAGACGGTCTTAATTTGTGTTTTGGGGTTTTCTTCTACAGCATGAACAGCCACTATTATCTTACATTGACTGAAAACTACTCTAAGAGGTCTCAGACTTCAGAGTCAGTGTATTTCTGTAAGCTTTATAGTCTTTACTCTGGCAATCAGGTTTCAAATTTTTAGGGGAAGGAACCTTCACTTTTCTGGCTCTTGAAGAAGTGATATTTAAACTTAGAGAAAAACATTAATTCAGAGCAAAGGAGATTATATTTCTACTATGATTTAGCCTTTTCATATGTTATGAAGAAGAAACTAATTTGTTTTTTAGGAAATTACATAGGCAGATACTGAGGTAGCAAAACTTATTCCTTTCTACTCTACCTGTTTCTTCCTTTATTGTAAAGTTTAATGTTGTTTGAAATATTCTGACATTTCCACTGTGTCATCTTTTTCTGCTGGATCGAGCAAAAACCCCCTGTTCAAATACATTCAAAAATTTAATTGCTCTTCTTGCAATTGTTAATTCATTTGACTATTTACCTATTTTTTTTCTAGGTCCTGATTTAACTCTGTCTGCCACAGAAGATGACGATCCATGAAAACTAATCATTATAATTCTCTACATGTTTTTTCAATTCACATTAAGAGGTGGTGACAAACAAACTAGCAAACTTTACTGTAGGGTCAAGGTATCACCAGCTGTATCCTTACCTTCTCTGAGAGAAGTTACTGTGCCCTTAAAACAAATTCAGACAAAGAAAGCACACAAATGTGTCAGCTGCTCCAGTTTAGAGCCTGGTATCTTAATTCAAGACACCCATCAGTCACTCAAGCTAAGAATAGGTTTGAAGCTGACTGGCTGAGGTGTGTGCATTAACCCTCTTCTGCCAACCCACTAGAGACACAGAACAGTTCCAGGCAGTAACAACCTACACTGTTGCCCCAAGATCTACCAGAGCTTGTCTATCGAAGTCCTAAGTGTTTCTGAAATGTATTTTGTGTACTAATAAGTTCTATGAATCCCCAGTGCATCAAAAGCAAATTATGCCAGAAAAGCTACAAATGTGATTCACTGTCATTATTCCCACTGAAAACACCTCACCAGAAGTGCCAGAGCAATGCAATATGCAAGACCGCAGATCTCCAGTTAAATAATTACATGTCACAATAAACCAAAAAAAAACCAAAACCAAACAACACACAGATATATATGCACAAATATACTTGCCTCTTGTTTAGTTACTTTTGCTGCATCCTTGCCTTCAGCACCCTCTGGAGACTGAAAGAAAATATTAAGTCAGTGTTTTTATTACAAGCTTAAAAGCATCCAGGCCATAGCAAAACAAAGATTATCGTGAAGATTCTTCTTTCTATACATTGCAACAATTTAAAGAAGCCTGGCAAATTTATGTTAGTATTTACAAGCAGCATTGTACCAAAACCATTCTAGACTTCCCAAGCAAGAACACACGGACTGATCATCACAGCCCAGGTACACACGTATCGTACCACACAGCATCCCTCAGTGGTCCCTCTAGCCAATTCACTAAAGCACCCACAGGTTCCAGTGGGAGCTCCATCTAATCCGCAGCCAGTAGTGCAACAGTATGAGTTGGAAATCTGAGTTTGCTCTACTATGGCTTTTGAAATTCCCAAGAAAGTCAGCTTGTTTCTTGCCAAACATAAACTAAACCAGTAATGAGATGTGATGCACAGTACCACTGAAATGAGTGATTTCTTTACCTCATTTACTCCTTTTGTGCCTCAGGCTAACTCAGCTGGAAGTTTTAATGGTATCTTTCCCTCATCTCCTCCATTGGAAGAGCAAAAATCAGTAAGACACCAAGACATTGAGAAGAAAACTAGAGACGAACATGTTTCTTCACAAGAACAAAGTATCAACCTGACCATTCTAATGCTGATCTTCCAGAGGTGTTAGAGAAATATTAAATAAACCACAGGGAGGGGAATAATAATGAAGAAAAAACAACAACCCAAGCTTCTGTCTTTTGTTTACAACTCAAGATGTATTACTTCATATTTTGCAAATGACTGGGTTTCCATCAGGAGCAAGCAATTCATGGAAAAACGTTAATCTAACATGGCTCTAACATACTTAGAGAAAGGCACTCTTCAACCCCCCAAACTGAGAATAAAACGTGGCTTTGTTACCGTGTACTCTCCTGACAGAAAGAAAGCGTGCCACAAAAGCAGCCGGTGGAAAAAAAAAAAAAAGAAAAAAAAAGCAGAGGACTGATCGTCTAAGTAGCTAAAACACAGCAGGAAGTTAAGCAGCGCTGCACAGCGTAGAGCAACTCAGAACAGCAACTGCCAGGCATCCAAAATGGAGCCTCGCTGTTCCCTTCGCTACTGCAGCCTCACCAGCCGCCTGCAGGATTGTCTCAGGTTTGCATTCCTAAAATCCTTTCAGTTTGGTTACTCAAGAGTTGCTACAGCTTGACAGCGGGATGCTGGGAGCACCGAAGCCGTAAGGAAAACAAAACCAAGAGGGATCCACGATCCCCGTGAGTAACAAAGTCTTGCTACTTACAACTTCCCTCTTCAGCTCATGCTACGGCACAAGGGCTGGGTACAGATTTTCCGTAGTCCATGAAATTGTAACATTTGTTTCTCCTACAGGAATTTTCTCTGGTCTAACAAACTTCCATAGCATCCTTTCCCTGAACAGCAGCATCTTTTCTGTCCTGGGCACCTATTTATATGGAATTTCTCTAAGATTTTGTAATCTTTTCCTCACAGTGGCCAAGAGGCTCAAGATTTAGAGACAGAGACAGAAAGATCATATGATTCATTTCCTTCAAAAGCCAGACTAAAAAACTCACCATAAACTAAATGAAGCTGACGGACACTCCACAATGGGGCTGGTTTTACCCTCCTTCACTTTCAGGAACCACGGAGCTTTGAAAAAGGGCTAAATCATTGCGTGGGGCATTGCCCTGCAGCAACTGCCCAGAAGCAAACTCTCACCCTGTAATAATACTGCACACTTAACACAGGGTAATTTACCCCATTCTCTTTAGCACTCAAAAAAGACAAGTCTCCTACATTCCTGATAGGCAGGGCAGCCTGATTTTACGTGCCAATCCTATTGCTTCACAAGGGATTTTAAAACCTCCTCACGAGGCTAACCTCAGGGGGAAAAAGAACTATACTAGCATAGTCTTAATGCAGCTAGAACCACCGTACACTACTATATTACACAACATACTTCAATTATCTTATTAGCCCAGCACTCTCTCAACTTCGAAAATCCAACAGTAATTCTGAAGGCCACATAACTTTCTCCATAGAGGGACACGCACAGTAATAACCTCAGAGGTGTGAATAAGCAGCAAGGGGTTCTGACATGCTCTCATTTCCATTTCAGACCCGCTCCCTCCTCTCTGCAATCGCTATGAGTCCAGGCATTTGGGAGGCTGCGCTCATCCTCCCAGGGCCACGGCTCCCCAGTATGCTGGTAGAGCTGCGTGGGAGGCCGTGTCATGAATAAGGTGATTGATCCAGCTGAGAAACAGCCTGCTGCTTAAACACATTTATAAATATTAGAAATGTATATACAAATTATAAATATATAGTCTTCCCTTCCCCAGCAGAATCATTTTAACTGCACAGCTGCACAAACAATTGAGCCGGTACTACAGGCAAGAATGAAGTGGCACGGGGCAGTTGCAAGCAGGCTGGGACCCTTTAAGCTGACAGACACCAAAATAATACGTATGTCAGATATGGCTACAGCACATTTGTTAGAAGAGGAACAGAAACTTATTTTCAATTCTCCGAGTCCTATTTAGACGTTCCAGTGAGCCTCAGCTGATGTGGATCTTCAGGCTAGTTTTTGCAGTTCCTTCTCCTCTCCCTGGGGACAGGAGAGATTTGTACACGAATGGATTTGAGCCAAGCATAGTTCCCAAAGAACTTGGCGTGCCACACGCAGCAACTGTCTGCACTAGTATCTGGAAGTCACAGGACTTTTATGCAGATACCACCAAAACCTTTAAATCCTTGGCCCTAACTCTTCCACAGGAACCCTTCCCCCATCCTCTGTCCTGCTGACAAACTACTGAAGGACCTCTGGTTTCAAAGCAACCCATCCCCTTGGCACATTTCTCCACATGACATAATGCTACGGCTCACCGTATTTCACCTCACACCCCAGCCACATTAAAATGCACGCTGGATACCGTGCCTTACATCGTAAACTACTCAGGAGCAGGACTGTCCACACTGAAAGTTTTGTGCAGCAAAACTGAATCACTTGAAAAGGGCAATACTGCAACCCCCACGATTTTTCAGCTCTACTCTCATCATGTGTCTGTATTATTAAGTAGTCCTTGGAGGCCTGCTCTGCCTGATGCTGTATGGATGCCTACCAGAGACAAGACAGGGACTAAAAAAGGCAAATAAGCACGCAGAGAACAGTGCGGCAGGTTTGGGTTTTTCTCCCCAGTCATAAGAGGTACATAGAAAGAAAGAAGCTGACTGGCTAACTCTAAATACGCTTTTGACATTTAAATTAATAGTAGGTTCTAGGTTCAGATGACCACACACAGTGCCATACCTCAATTAGCACTACCTATTGGCAATAAGATTGTAAATTAAGCTGTAGTTAAGCTTTGTAAGATCTGTCAGAGCTGCATAACTTTTATACCACAAGATAAACCTGGAAAGTTGCATGCAAGATTCCCTGTGTCTACCAGCAGTCAGGGTGTTTTTTTGTTTATTTGTTTTTAAACAATTTCTTTTTAAGGACAACCTGGAAAACAGAGTATAGAAAAAACTAATATAATATTAATAGATAATACAGAAGAAAATAATCAAAGGAATATTAAAATTGAGCTTGTTTGTACACACAGATCTCGTATTTCACCAGCTGTGAAGTATATATAAGAATAGGAGTCTCCACACACCAGGACCAACCTGCAACGCCACCACTAAACAGAACTGTTAAGTTGAAAAGAGAAAAATAGCTAACTTTTAAGGAAGCATTTAATAGAACACACAGGCAAATTTTCTTTTCTATTGTTCTTACAGCTGGGTTACCCAGCAGAGATGTACCACAAGAGAAACAAAAAGCTTCAATTTTTCTAATCACAATCCTGCAATGTAAGCAGGATGCAATGAGAGTGCAGTAACACAAAGTAGGGAAGTTATTGATGTCCATTTGAGAGATCCAAAGGTACCTGTTTGAACGTGCAGTTTCTGAATAATTTCTTCTTTGTATTTAAGTGAATGGATTGTGGTATTACAAAGGAGTACATTAAAAACATGAAGAACAAGAACACAAGTATGTGCAAAGTAACAGTGGATACAGAAGGTTGCTTATAAAACTAAATAGATAGTCCATTCTCTGAAGGATCTTATTACCAGCTGAAACTCAACACCTTGGTTCTGATGGAACAGAAATTAGTCCTTTCATGCCCATGTCGAAAAAACAAACAAAAACAAATGAAAAAGCAGATGCCTAATTTCACTCTAACTACTGTCTTAAAAAGTCAAAAAGGCAGAAAGCATTCACTGTCCTAGCACTCAAACACTCTCTGTAATGTTTCCTCCTCACTGCTGCTCCTCCTCGCTGTTTTGTTCAGCCACATCTTGATACGCTGCCTGCGATGGGATTTGCCTGTAGATACTTTCCTGGCTCGCTGTTCTAGCTGCAATTTCCATGGCATAATGCTTTGGTTATTCCTCTAACAACTGTTTTCACCAGTCAAAAGATGATAAAAGTTTGCAACAGAACCACAGCACAAAAAAAGACGACATATCGAGTCCAAAGCTTTTTTCAGGGTTTACTGCACTATTTTCCTCGGAACTTTTCCTCTCTTCATTTCCCTTTGAGTAGAAGTCAGTATTAGACTAAATTTAACTCAATGATTTTTTTTTTTTTTGCCCCATACATGCTAAATCTTCTAATTATTTGTCTTCTGAGTGGCTCTGAATTTTGTGCCAGTTCAAAAATGTAATTAAAATGCTGTTTATTTCTTGTTTTAGATTAATGAAGACTATGTGTTGACTAATTTAACATCAACCAACTCCCGCTACACCCTTCTAACCATTGTTTCCTCATTTAGCTCCTCCAGCACCTTATCATTAACCTTTGTTTATAGCTGGTTCTTTGATCAGTTTTCAGCAGATAGAATAGTGTTCTCCACCAAGCCAACGTAAATGAACTTTGCAAATAAAATTAATTCTCCCTGATAATTTCTTTTTTCTAACAAGAGCCTGATTCTGGATCGAGGAAAAAGAAAATGCAGGACACTAATTTAAAAAACAAGCAATTCTGGCAGAACCACAAATGCAGTACAGAGTAAGTCTGGTTAGTGGCTGGATTTTTAAATACTGATCCGAAGTTACACTTGTCTTGCCCTCTTCCAAAAAAATCTGTTAATATATATAGTGTGCATGTATGTAAATACATTCTTTACTAAAAATTCACAACAAAAATAATCTACTTAAATACTTATTCTTTAAGCATACACAATAAGTATATAATAGTATATATTTAAGTACATATATACTTTTCTGTTGCATATCTTTTCTGTAAAGAATCCTTACAATGCAATATTATACAATATGTCATTTTTAGAATTCAAATCCCTCCATCCTACACCTATTAAGAGCAGAATATTTAATTTTCTAATTCTTTGGGGGAGAATGTCAAGATCATAAAGTTCTGAAAAGACAAACATTACTTAAAATTTTAAATATAAAGACCATTAATATCCCGTTATTAATATGCAAGGAGGGGGGGAAACATCAGGGAAAATACTTCTTGATCAAAGTCTCCATTCTTGCTTAAGAGACTCAAGTCAAATAGAGTGATTAGTTAACATGGATTGCATTTTCAAAGAATATAGAAGAAAATAAGAATGGAAACAGCCTGGTTATAAACAAAATCAGTAGGTTTGGAAAATGTATTTCATTGAATTTCTCAGTTCTTAAAAGGTAACTTCTGTGAGCTTTGCACTCTTCCAAACCAGACAGAAAAACTAAGCTAGGCCTGGGGTATTTCTAGATACCTGAAATAAGATAAAATAAATGCAATTCCAAAACAGGAAATTCCTTCATTGAAGATTGAGGTTTTGCTATTCCCACTGAAAAGAGGTCAAAGATCGACCAATGTAACGTAAATCACATTTATATTTGACGGGATATTTTTAAAAAAATAATCTCGCAAATAGTATAGCTTTTATACTTCCTTCCAAGTTTGTCTTCCCTGCAGTCAGTTTTTTGAATATGACATCTTCTACCTATAGAAGAAGTAAGAACAGTGTCTAGAGGCTCATTTTTAAAAAAACAGCATTGTAATTTAAAATTAGATAGACAGTTCTTTTTTCAGACAGTGAAGTAATCAGCTGCATTTTAAAAAATACACATCAGCCTTAGGAGCAGCGAGCACAGCGCATGTGAAATTGTTCAGCTTCCCCTGAACACCAAACGTGAGATTTCAGCTACGTACTAAGTAAATTCTTGCCTCATGATTTGTTTAACCATTTTGCTGCCACCATAAAATAAAAAGGCAGATTCCAAGAATATGGTGAAATCCAATCTCTAATAATATCATTTCTCTGACCTTCCACAGCTGATGCTGGTTTTTAAGTGAGATCATAGATCACAGAATCACAGATTACCGGGTTGGAAGGAACCTCAAGGATCATCTAGCCCAACCCTTTAAAGTAAAGAAATACAGTTTAAATGAGATGGCCCAGCACCCTGTCAAGCTGAGCCTTAAAACTGTCTAAGGTTGGGGAATCCATCACTCCTCTTGGAAGACTATTCCAATGTCTAATTGCTCTAATTGCTCTCATGGTGAAAGAATGATGAACTGAGACGAAGCTGATCAGCTCATGCAAGGCTACATACAGAGCCAAGAGTTTTTAAAACCCTGAAGATTAGGTTTCAAAATCTGTGTCTAAACAGAACTGACAGATCTGCAGAACGAAACTAGCTCAAAGTACTTCTGAAAAAAAAAATAAAAGGAGGGAAGGGAATTATTTTATCTCCTTAGAGATTAAACATACACAACTACTTTCAATAACAACTAGTGCCTGAAAATAGCCACCTCTGACAAAGAAAAGTACCGTGAATAGCTAAAAAAAAGCTGTAGAACTCTACCCCTCCCAGAGTACATAATTGTGACAAAACCACAATCATCTAGAAAAGAAGCATTTTTTGCTGTTGTTTCAACTAACTGGTGCTATACAGAACATCCAACCTCTGAGATGATGATAGCAGGTCCATGAGTAAGAGCTGGGTACCAAAGGCACAACTGGTACAACACTTCAGACAACCTCAGCAAGAATTATTACTGGAATGTAAGAGGTTGAGGTGCCAGGAGTATTGCTCTACTACAACAGCCAAATTCAAGAGCTTCATAGACAAACATAAACATTTCAAGAACAGAAAAAAATAAAATGACTCCAAGAGGCTGCAGGTGAGATAAGGATGAAAGGACGCAGCAGAGATGAAGGATGTTTTGCTACTACAAGCAGAGCATCAACACCTCTCCTCAACTCTGCTTGAGAGGACAAAACACTGCAGATGTAAAAACTTCAGCAGACATCTGATTTCTGACTACGGATGCAGTCTCTGCTGCTACTAACCTGGGAAGCATTAGGACAATGGAGAAAGCTAGATGGGAAGAGCAAACCAGTAGGCCCAACAACGCCAGTGTTGATGGGAAAAAAACCAATTTTTTTGTGCAGACAGATCCCAACATTCTCAGGGAACACTGCATTTTATATTTGCAGCTTTCACTGTTACCAAGTACACCCACTCTTTACTATGGGAAGACAGGAGCTGTATTTCCTCCAAGTTGCAGGAGTAATTAACTGAAAATCAGTGATTTCCAAAAACACAAGGAAAAATATAACAAAACCCAAGCCCAGAGCCACCATCCTTCCCCCAATGGCACAAGGGCACAATTTGACCACTGAGTTATTCTAATTATTCTAATGAATCAAAGAATACTCCTCTATGCATTCCGAGTTAGGCACAATCAAAGACAAGCTGGCTAAGGCTGCCATCTGATTAATGCCTGGCTGCTGCTAAGAAGAGTTCTGCCCTTCCCCACCTAATCATTCCTGCCAATAAGCCAGCTTAACTCTTAGTGCCAAAGTATGGGAAACCAGATCAGCAGACAGCTCTGGCCAAAAGACCAGCTCAAACACAGATGATATCCCACAGGTTTTATCAGAGTAAGGGCAGGAAAAAGTACCCAGAACGGCTTCTTTTGGCCTGTGCACACCAGTTTGAAACATCTGTTGAACTACAGTCTCACGGCACCAATTTTGTCGACAATAGAATCAGTATAACACCACCTTACTTTTGCACGCAGCCAGTTGTTCATTCCCAGCCCTACTCCCTTCTAACAGGTTACCACACATTCATTGTGCCACCGCGCAGCATCTATAAATTGTATCATTGAAATTATCAAGGATAAAAAGAAATTTCAAAAGCACATTAAAACCTGTTAAGTAAACAAGCATTAAGAAGATCGTGGCCTGAAATGTAAGTCCAGCACCTGAAAACACCTCTCTGGTTACTGGACCACGGGATAAATCCCGTTGCTAGCTTAGTGCAGTTAAAGAACAGGAAATAGATGGTAGCCATGATGATCTTACAAAGTGCTAATTTCTAGAAGGACTTTGCAGATTTGGTTTACATAAACCCTACACAAAAGACAAGATTACATTCTTGACAAGGAAGTCCAACTTCATACAATTTCTCTGAAACAACAAGGATACACCTTGGAACACACCACGCCTATACGCAGCTACTGTTTGGGCATAAAACAGCAGAGAAAGCAAAGTTTTTCAAGACAGAGGAAAAGCAGCCTTAAACTAAACAGCATGTACCTGCTACATTCCATTTACACACTGGACTTCTTTAACTTTTTTTAAACTTTAACAATAACAGTACTCTCGCATACAAAACAACACTCCCCTCATTGGCATGCTGAACTACCGTACCTAAAAAGATCGCTTGCACCTGGTTAGTTCTGAACTCGGAGGTGATAACTTAAAAAGTGGATTGTACTGCTGGCTACACCTCATTGGATATCGCATTTTAATGTGCTGAAGGAGCATTAAGACTTATTTTTAATTGACAATTCAGTGAAAACCTAAGGATTTTTAGGTTGCTCGTTCATTTATTTCAACTGTATTTCAGTGTGGTCCCAGAAGAAAATTTATATACCTTGTTATCAATTGCTGATAAATGGCTTAGATTTTTACAGACTTTGTATGAAACAAATCAATAAATCTTTGGTCAATGAGCTTTTAATCTCAAAAAACTCTAAAAAATGAGTCATAGCTAAAATTATACAATTATATAATATAGCTTTTAAAGCTATTTTAAAGTGTATCTTTAATATAAAACATGGAAAAATATTTGTTGCATGTATTTAATAGCCCTGTAAACACTCTTTGTGACATGGCATAGCAGCACTACTCAAGCACATTTCCTCTCCAGTGCCACTCAACACTGCTATATTGTATTAGATCTAAACATATTACATGCAGATAAAAAATTGTGGTATTTTCTGCTTAATTTTTCCACAAAAGATGTAGAACTTTTGAGTCAGTCTGGTCAAGAAATACTCGCAGTACGCCAGATAAGCAGCTTTCAATCGCTTTAAATACATCAAGGTTTATAATTCTAAATAGTTACAAATTTAGTACAAATGGTGCAATTTCTAACACTACTAAGTGACAAAACAACTTTTTCCTTTTTATTAAAAGACTCCTGCAATCTTTTAAGATGCTCCAATATCTTTATTCTGTTTGCCTTGGTTGGATGTTAAGTGCATATCTGCAGAGCAATCATCCCACATGTCCCTGCAAAGGATGCTGGAGGTAGAAGCCTACCCGAAGATGTTAGGAAGGAGTTGAGGTGACTTGATGACAGAGATGCAAAGAAGGTCGTCTTCTGCTGTTGCCTAGCCTGGTTTTCAGTAGTTACTCAATGTTATAGGATTGACCTAACAAGAAAAGTGGAATGAGAAACTAACTTTTCAGAGGTCTGACTTCTGCTCCTAGTCCTTGTGTAGCACAAGGAGAAAGGAGGAAGCAGAGAGCATGAAACACAGGGCGAGCTCAAGTAAAAGTCAGGAGAGAGAAGTGGCACTGAACGAGAGTAGGGAGAGGGCAGCAGCCAAGTCATAGAATCATAGAATGGCCTAGGCTGGAAGGGACTTTAGAGATCATTTTAATCCAACCTCCCTGTCATGGGCAGGGATGCCTCTCAACTAGATCAGGCAACACATGGGGACCGAACGGGAATCGAACCCACGACCTCAGTGTTATCAGCACCATGCTCTAACTGAGTGAGCTAACAGGCCCCCATCTGGATCTCATACTGACCCCCTTTTCCCTTCTAATATATAATCACATCCAGAGGGTGAAATAAAATACAGAGCCTCCCCCCATTTCTGTGCCCCACTGTTAACAGAGTGTCCTGTTAGCTGTGCTCTAGGATAAAAACAAGAGTGCCTCTGCTACAGACCAAGAACTTCCAACCCCAGTCATAAAACAAGGGTAAGGTGCAAGTCCACACAACATCACCGAAGGCTTCTTCCTGCCAAGTAGCTTCAAAATGAAAATAACCTTAGCAGAAAAAAAACCCACTATGTTACATGATGCTAGTATGTTGAATAGACATGGACTGGCACACAGCTGACATATCAAAACATGGAGAGGGACATGAAGTGCAGCTCGACAGCACCTGAGCATACTTCACACTGTGTTATTATGAACACAGACTCACCTGCTACCCTTTGCACAAAATCCACAGCCCATTCCACAGACCAAACAGCGACAGTGGGATCATTCAGAGTCACAGCAAACAGCTCCCATCTGCGGGACCCTCAGCTTCATTAGTTATTTGGTGTTTCATCATATACAAGTTGCTCCAGTAAAATTTTAGAGAACTGGTAACTACTGCAAGTTCTTCAGTTCCACACCACAAAGCAAGACGACACATTTGGAGAAGGAACAACAATAAATGCACCACTCAGAGTGTAGGAGGTGCTTATTGTGGGGAATAAAAAAAAAAAAAATCAGGACAGACATCTCAACCTGAGAATCCAAGGCAAAGGGACAATTTCAACAACCCAACTATTTGTCTATCAGTGGCTCATTTCCCTATCAGTAGGCGAGGAACAAAATTTCTCTTTGAATATTCATGGCAGTTCAGAAATTCAAACTCACATGAAGAAGGATTTCACAAAGAGAATTGAGTTTAGGCCCAGACAAGAAAGCGTAATTAGAATTTAACAGCTCTGGGTTAGTGCATGTAAGAATGTGCCTTTAACCCCAAGGATTAGAAAATACATTGATCAGCTACGTGGTTGGCAAAACAGCTAGTAAGGTAAGAGTCCCACAGAATGCTGTCACGTGACCATGTAACCAAAAGCACTATGATAAAACCCTGGAATATGGGACCTTCTAAGTTCCTCTAAAGGAGCAGCATTCCATGCGAAATATTCAGAGGGTTTGTTCTTCCGTAGTACATCCAACCAACTAATCTCTCTGACTTTAGAGAAAGGAGTTTGCCTAACAGAACAGTAACCCACCACAGATGTTCTCTATTATGTTTTCACAGCATCAACTGTACTGCAGAAGCTAACATTCCTGGCTAGAAAGAGGTGGCAAACAGCCCACTGAAATGTCTAATTAGACCACGATATTTTTTTTTATTTGCTCTGAAACAACAGCAATATTCACAGATGTTATATTAAAATGAAAACAAAAGCACAATTGCTTCAGAAAGAAAAAAAAAAAAGAAATTGCATTTAGTCCTTATATCTGATTCAATTCCAAGTGTCTTTCAGACCACAAGTGAGGTGCAGGTCACGTCACACAGAGTCAGATTAAAGAATGAGCTGGGTCATTTTGGAGTGCAAACCCAAGTGACAGGCTCCTTATCCAAGACTAGACAAGTCACCACTTGACCTACTAATATCCCTCAGAGATAGTGCACATTTTACTGAAAGGGGCAAGTACTGTTCACCTTGACGACAACAGCATTAAAGCATATGTACGTAGGATTATGCATGTGGGTGTATGTGACCACACCATGATTCTCTTCATCATGTGGTACAGACGGTTCTTCATCCTTTTATGGCCACCATGGAGATGTTGTTATTGGGGCTGTTTCAAGGTCAAGGAGTTTTCCAACATGACCCAAGAGCTAATGCCAGCAAGACAAGCAACAAAACAAAACACCCCAATCCATTTCAAGGCGTTTGTTGCTATCAATACCACAACAAGCATTCTGGTTTATCCCACACCAGCATACCAATCTTCTTGTGAAAGGCCTTGTTCACATCACAACATGTTATTAGAACAGACAAAGGGTGCAGAAATCTGACAGAAGGAATCCAGAGTTCAACCCCTGTTTCCGGTTTAGCACGGTATTTAGTATCATCTCAACACACAGCAAGCTCTTCCTTTTCCCCTGCAAACTTCAAGCAACGCATAACGATATCCCAATACTTTGGGCTGCAGCCCTCTAGAGAAGGGGAGACAGTCTACATTTATTTTGTTCATAATATTCATAACGAATGTAAGGCCAAGGACTCAACAACTGGACTTCAATTTACATAGAGATGAAAAAATCCAGAGATGGAAAAAATATGCAAACAAAAAGAACTTGTCAGTTTAGATAACTAAGGCATACACAACAACAGGTACAGGTGGGTTCATGCCCTTCCTGTAATTTAATTTATTTATTTACTTACCCCATAGCTGTGAAAATTCTTCATTTTGACTTTTGCTGTTTATTTCCTTATAAAACTTTCAGTGCCAACAGTCTTTTTATACATTAAAAATTTTAACAGAAGTATTGACTATTAGCTGCATGTGATGGTTTTGTCTCCATGTGGAAGCTCATTGGTATGATTATTCAGCCATTGTTGTATCACTTCCCTGTGAACATTATTCTGGAATAAAATTGACTATTGTAGAACACTTATGGCAATTCCACTCTTCTGAAAAAGCAAAGCTATTAATTACAAATTTTCCTGGAATCAGTGCTTCCCAAAACCTATACTTCTTATATTATCTTAAATTTTAAAGGTTTACTCATACAACGCTCAATAAATTAAAATTCACTGCACCATTACAATTCACCTACACTGTTCTGATCCCATATGTGATGTTTTGGGGTTGGTTTTTTTTTAATAATCTTCTAGAAAGAAGACATGTTCTCACGGACTTACTACTCAAAGATAGTTCCTCTTAACAAACATTTCACAACAGACCACAAAAACCTACATGAGGGACTTTAATTCTACCCCCTCTTAGGAAGGGCAGCCTGAGATATTATCTGCAGCATAAGAACACAGAAGGGCAAAGGAGACAGGGTAGAAAGTTTTCAAGGTTTCAAAAGTTGCAGAGAGTTATATGGGCACAGGCTAATTTTCAGCTTTTCCTGATGACAAGCAATGGCACTGAAACAGCAGAAGCACATGAGGCCTATATGAGGGTACAAGGACAGAAGAGCAAGAAGAAAAACTGCCCAACATTCACCAACTTTGAGCCCGGTTGTCCAAATAAAGGCAAACCAACCCCATTTGCCAAACTGGAATCAGGTTCTTAACTACGAATTAAATACATCAAGTAGCATACTTGACAATTTGACATTTTGATACCTCCCATAAGGAATAAGGAAAGGATGAGCACCCAACACTGAGCCACCTGGAAGTCATCATCCACCTGTAACTTGACCAAAACCAAATCTGAGACCCAGCCCAGACACAGCTCATCAGGAGGTCAGGGGTGACATTTGGGAAATCCTAAAAAAAACCAAACAAACCCAAACCACCCCAAAACGCAACGTGCTTTGCCTTGGTTGACCCAGTTAAAACCAAAGGGCTGCAGCTATTTATTACTTTTAGCCTCAGACTGTGTAAGTGCCGGGTCTCCCGACACGCTGGGCGGGCAGGA
>NW_009699783.1:0-429 GCF_000703405.1 Apaloderma vittatum
CCTGTGGGTGAGTGGGGAATACCAGTAAGATTTTTCCCACATACAGAAAAACCTTTGAACTTTCTTTGAGGTGTAAGCCCGACCATTATCCGTTTTTATTTGCTGTGGTACTCCTAAAATAGGAGACATTTCTTTTGGAAATGTCTAATGACATCTTTACTTTTTTCTCCAGTGTGAGCTGTGGCAACCATGGCATGCGAATAAGTGTCAATAGTAACGTGAACATATTTTAGACGTCCAAACTCATCTATGTGAGTGACATCAGTTTGCCAAATCTGTAATGCTTGTAAGCCACGTGGGTTGGTGCCACAAAAGAAATAGGTACCTGGGTTCCCTGACAATCAGGACAAGCTGCTACGATGGAATGTGCTTCAGAGGGGCAGAGGCCAAATTGTCGTCGCAATGCTCGGAATCCTTGATGAAAAAATT
>NW_009699784.1:0-18973 GCF_000703405.1 Apaloderma vittatum
ATCACGCTGAAGAAGACTGTGAATAGAGTTGATGGGAGAACATACCCTTGTTTCACAGCATTGGTTACTGAGAAGGGCTCAGAGAGTGCATCGCCATCTCTGACTTGGCCACGCTGATCCTCGTGTAACAGGATAATCCTTTTGAGGATCCTGGGAGGACATCCTAATCGTTCCAACGTCTGCCACAGGCCTTTTCTGCTCACAGTGTCAAAAGCTGAGTAATTTCCTTCTAAATGTATTTCTAAGTAGTGTTTTTTGTCTATGTAGTAAGCATTTTGATAAAGTGTTCTGTTAGTAGAAATTTGTGTACATTACAATTTCACTCAAAAATTAAAACACATCATGAAATTAGAAAGATTAAAAGTCTTATCACTTACCTCCAACACTGCAGTCATATCTGAACCCCAGTAAAAATGCTGTAGAGCTCTGTGTGAGTTACAGAACTCTTGTTCCTTGTTCTGTAAAGTTTATGTGATAGAGTATATGCTATAGCTGATCCAGGGAGATGTAGGAAAATCAAATGTTTTTCAGAGCTCTCATATACACAGGAACAAAGAGGAAAATTAATAGAAAATGAGGGATGAGAGAGAAAAATGTTGACACTCTAGTCACTGTTTAAAACTTGATCTCTGATATAGAAACAAAAGTATTGTCACGTCTGTACTGTGTCTAATATTACAGAGGGAGGTTTATGATCTGTGCATTCCCTTCATTTCACAGAGAAATCTCATCAGGTCTATGGTTTCACTCGCCTTTCAAATCTGTTACCTGATGAAGCTGTGGAATGGAATATATATATATATATGTGCAGCTGTTTTGAAGCTGTATAAAACTTTGACCCACTGATGTCCAGTAGTTTGCTTCTATTTTTGTGGTACATTAGGGCATAAAACATCTGAAAATACCCAGAACTTTCAGTAAATAGAAAATAACTAAAACATTATAAAAAGAAAGACATAGATATAATTAATGAAATGCATGATGCATGAAACACACTGCTTATCTTAGTCCCTTAGAATTCAGGCACTGAAAAAATTGTCCATTCTCTGTATTTGTTGCTAAAAAAGTATTCTAATCATAAAAATACTATGGGTCTTTGGTGACATTAAAGCTCAGTGTTGCGAAATATGGCTCTTCTAAATACGTGGAAACTCTTTTCTGGTTTCATTTGCCAATTCTTTCACTTTCTCTCCCAGTAGGAACTAACTTTTTTGTAATACAATCAAGTTTGAATGCAAATGTTTATTGAATGCATATTCAAACCCTGCAGTCACAGACGAGCTGCTGCAGTGCTCGCATGTTGCATCTTGGCTACTGGAGGTGCCTTTGTATTGGAAACTACTTATCCCAAGGGCTGCCTGTAATGAAGAAGTCAATGACCTGTAAATTACAACTAAAATGCTCAAGCTGATCTTGCAGATGAATGTTTTTGATTATGGTCTACAGTATGCAGAGTTCAATTTCTGTTTACAGCAAGGAGTTTTGGGTTTATTTGTATATATATAGTTTTTTTTATTTGAAGGTATGATATTAAAGTCTGTTAAACAAAGCCCTCTGATTTAAAATTTTACTGAGAACCTAAATATGAGGAATTATACATGCAAAATGACTATTTACTATTTGAAAAACCGTAACCATATAAAAGACAGAAGAAATATCAAACATAGATCCAAAGGTATAGTTTAATATCACCTACTATTGTACATAAGCTGGTAAGAATAAAAATAATTTACTGCTTATCATAATAGAAAACGCTTAGACTGATACAAAGAACAAAAAAATTTTCTTAAAAAATTAGGATTAAACTAGTTCTGAACCCATTAAAATCAAAATACTTCCAGAAGGAAATTTTAGATTTTTTTTAAGGGGCAGGGGGCAGGAATTTGAGAGAGAAGAATGGCAGTTAGTTATTTGAGTGGCAGACTTTCTTGTCTTGGAGTGATCAGAGCAAAACCCTTAATGATTAAAAAATCTATGTATATGTGGTTTCCAAACATAAAATTCCTTCCTGTAACCTGATCATCTGGTTCTTTTAGTTTAACAAGGATCTGCCTTCCAGACTGAAGAAGTTGAAAGTTTTGAAATGTCATACAAAAATAAATACACAGGAAGGTCTTCAAAAAACATTCCAAATCGTCTAATTTCCAAATAATTTAATTTAAGGCAGAACAAATCAAGGTCTTGAAATCTTTAAGTGAAGTGGAATTACTTCTTTCAGTCAGCTGTTGCTATATGTTTACCCTTCTGTATTAGATTAATTTTTAAGAAGCTGAATTTCTCCTTTGGATAGTAAGTACTCATGTCACATGCATGAAATTCAGGAATTGTCTCAAACGAATTCATAAAAATGCATGTCCTTGACTGATAGAAGCATGAAGACAGTCTTTGAAAATGCATATCAAAAGAAATGCAGTTCTCAGAGAAAGACTTGAATTTAAAAATATCTTAATATTACCATTGACAAAGGTTCACTATTTCCTTGCAAAAGCTGGATATTCTTGTTGTTATTGTTAATTTTTCATGTTACTGGTAAACATGGAAAGCAAAAGAAGCTGAAACATTGTCTGGATTTGTTAGTCTTTTTAGGGAGAGAACTAATGTTTTCTTATTTTGATAAAAGTATGAACTAGTGAATCTTCAGAACACATCTTAAGATACTTGTGCATTATTGTACAATTTATTATATCCTCATTGAATCTCATTATCTTTACAGGTGACTCCTAATCTTTAGAAAGTAACTGCAAAATAGCAGCAACTGTTTTTGATCTGGTTTCTAATTTAATTAGGAACACATGACCATTGGAAAAGAACATCTGAGAACAGCACAAGCAGCTACATGTAATTAAGCACCATTTTTTTTCCAGTTTATGTAAAGAGAATCATGTACCTATGCAGCAGAATATTCAGAAGGTAAAATGGGATTAAAAACTGTCTGCTACAAAAAAGAGAAAAGCAAAGGAAGTTTCATGGAGGAAGAAAGGGACAGAAGAGGCAAGATCTAGAAGATGACAGGACCAGAGAAGCCTACAGAACCAGAAAAAAAATGCCTCTGAGATCAGAGAGAGTTAGTGGTTTAAAGAGTTTCTGAATGTGGATGAATAGCACAGCAGGAAAAATGAGATGCATCAAAAAATAAAACTATTTTTTACATGTTGCTTCTACTCAAAATGTGGGGGTTTTTTAAAATTAGTTCAAAGGAAAAGATTTGAATAATATTATGGGGTTTTTTTTATACATACATTATATGATGTTAATGTTGGGATAAGGACGTATTGGAGTACATGCAGGAGAGGCTTTGCAAATGTTTTGTAGCTCCTTTTTATAATGGCAAGTATGTACAACAAATAATGATGTGTAAAATGTCAATATACTGTATCTGTGTAATTAGGCAAATGTATATAATGTTTATCTAGTATTTTCATTTTATTAATACCTTACTAAGATGTTTTCTGTCATTGTCATTTTCTCTCAATTAGTCTTAAAAAATTTAGAAAAGGAAGTACAGAACAAACAAAAAGTTACAGAGGTTCCCAGGAAAAAGAAATCTTTTGCCACGGAACAGGAGTAGTTTATTGCAAAAAAAAAAAAAAAATCAGCAAATGTTTAATGCTATGGATTGTTATATCTGACAAACATAATTTATTATTGGTCTGGAAGAAGAAGAGGTAACAGCAATGGGTTGATGGAGGAGGGTAAATAATACAGGAGCAGAAAAGCAGAGATGATAGGCTGTCATCATGATCGGGAAGATAAGGGACTCAGGAGCTTGGACAGAGATCTGGCAGTACTCTGATTTATGCTAGTGAAGTACTATGCTGGTCTGTTAATCCTTTGCCAAGATCCTCTGTTCTCTTCCTCTGCTGTGTTTCCTAGAAAATATTTCAAGAGAGAGCTTTCACTTGGTGTTTATGTGAAGGAACATGACCAAGACACTAAAAAAGATAAGGGGGCTTTTTAAAGGCAGGAGCTGTTAATACTTTGATGAAAACCGTGAAGATGACTACTGTAACAGGTCCTATCCTATTTATTTAACTAAGGGGAAAAAAAATTAAAACCCCCACATTCATACATGCATTTAAGAACATATACTTGATCAGCTCAAAAGAAATTCTTAGTTGTCTGAGACACCTGATTCAGACTGCTTGGGAAGTTTTGTTTTGTATGAAAACATTCTTTCATCAAGGACAAAAAGATTCATTTTTTTTTCCTGTAGTAATACACATGTTAGCATTAGTTACTTTTCCAAATGGAAGAGTTTTGGGGAAAATTATAGTTTTAACATTAGCATTTTGTTTTATTGTTCTGTTTTGTATGTGTTTAATTAAGAATAAAAGCTACAATTCAGTAATGATGAGAGAAATTTGAAATGTTCCTCTAACATTGACAAGTCCCTATAAAGTCAGTTTTACATAGTTTTCCATTATGCAGCTGAGTGAAAACTCGTAATGGAAGAGTCCACCTGTATTTGAAAAGATGACTAGCTGGTCATTCTGTTACAGTGCAGAGCAATCTCAACTTATGAGGTGATAGAAACATCTTAATATGTGGAATTTGTAAAGCAAACTTAGAAAAATGGAAGGGTATTTGTATTCTTAAGAGTTGGGACAGAAAGGATCCCTAATATCTGTGACTTCGTAATTCTGTCCTCTATACTGTATACCCACAGATTCCCAAAGGTCAGACAGGATGAAACCAACGCATTAGTTTTTCATAAACAAAGACAAATAAATCTATAGCTTCTCCCCAGAGATCATGAATCTGGGAAGAATTAACACGCTGTGCTTCAAGAGATTCTTCCATTCTTTTGTGGTGGGAAGCTTTTTTGACATTAGGCATATCAAGAAACTGCAGAATAGAAGACAGAACTACATCCTCTTTTCTTCCAAGCTGATTTTGGTTATGGTTTTGTCCTTTTATTTTTTACTTGTTTTCTTTTAGTCTATTGTAGTGTGGCACAAATTACATTTTCTATAGTGCTTGTCTTTCAACAGACTTTTTTTTTTTTTTTCTCACTTTATTCTATGTGTTGGAATATATTTTTAGATATACTGTCAAAGTAAAGCAGTTTTTCTCTGCTTGCTATTTTTGCACTGCTAGGTAAAGAGCAACTGTATTTACCCAGCCTGGTACAAAATATGTATAATCCAGGGGGAAAAAAAGAAGCTTTTTGAGTCATTAATTTCCTTTCACTCCATTACTGAATACTTACAGGTTAGAATTTTAGACTAGAAAAAGAGTCTTGATTATATAAAGAGCTTTTCTTGCTAACAGCAAAGATAACAAATACATCAGTGACTTGAATTAATTCAGCATGCTAAAACAGGTCCATGTGTGGGCCAAAAATCAGCCAACAGGATGAAAGTAGCCTTGGAAGCACTTCTTTTTCTTCAAGGTGACAGAGAATAACTCTTTGAAGCCTGTGTTTCCTCTGGCTTGTGGCTCAGTACAGATGACATTGGCAGTGCTGGTAAGAGGCTGTTTGTTAACCTGACCCTGCAGGTCTGAGGCATTGTCCAGACTTGTGTTGGCATGAATTGGCTTCACCTCATTTTGACTGACTAAAAGTGGCTAGTAGCAGCTAACTATTTACTTGGTCTTGCTTAGCTCTGTGTGGACCATATAGAATAAAGTCTAGAAAATCTACATAGTCACTAGGTTACAAGCATCACATCAACTCTGGGAAGCTGTTGTGTAATTTCAACAACAGTCAACAAATGAAGATAGCCAAACAGTTGCTGGAAACCAAAGATGGAGGGAATTAGATTGACTCTATCAGAGTACAACATAACACCAAACTGGCCCAGGACTGAAGTGCAGGAAATCTGTACCAGGAACTGCACACATCTAGTGATGTGCTTATGATGCTGATGAGTTATCCTAGTTGCCACCCACACTCCACACCCCAGGTGTCCTCTGGTGGAAGGTGGAAGGTGGGCAGCACTGGGAGGATGAGCATAGCATTATAGAAACAAGGGTAGATATTAGAAATTCTTTGTTTGTCTTAAGTATCTGTATAATTCTAAATCTTGTAAGTGTATATTTTTATGTCTGGGTAATAACTGAGGTTATATGTCTCTGGTAATAACTGAGGTATGTTTATTTGGTTGTTGAAACATTGGTGGACTTGGACTACTCCAGGCTATTCAACATGCTGAGCTGTATTCTCATATGCCATCCAACTACAACATGCCGTATTTTATCTGTTCCATTATAGATATTGCCTGAGACCAAACAATCTTTTCTCCACTAATGGCAATGAGACATGCACTGGTGTGTTGACTCTAGCCAGCATCTGAGCACCCACACAGCTGCTCACCTACTACTCCATTTCCCAACAGGACAGTGGAGAGAACAAGAAGAGCAAATATGAGAAGGTTCATGCATTGAAGCAGTTACAAAAGAAGTCAATTTAAGAAACAGCGGAAGTAGGGAAGACAAAACCCCAAACAAGGAATACAAAGGACATCATTCACCATCTCCTGCAAGCAGCTGGTCTCTGAGTTGCGGCTTTGGAGGACCAAACCTCCCCGGGTTTTATTGCTGAGTGTGACACTATATGGTATATAATGTCCCTTTGGATGTCTCACATCAGCTGTCCTAGTCGTGTCCCAGCTTCATATGTACCTCTAGCCTACCTGCTGGTATGACAAAGTGGGAAAGAAAGCCTTGACAGTGTGCAAGAACTGATCAGTAACAGCCAAAACATTGGAGTGTTATCAACAGCCTTTTTAGTCACAGATTGAAAACACAACATAGTACTGGCTGTTGCGGAGGAAATTAACTCTGTCTCAGCCAGATCCACGACAAGGACCTGCAGGAGACTGTAAGAGATAGACACATATATAGACGGCCCTATAATACTCTCACAGCCAAACATGTCCAGTTCATGGGCTTCCTGAATAACTTAATCTCCTTCTCTTGCAGTGGTATAAATTGAATTCTCATATATTGATGTAAATATGTTCTAGAATTTAAATTGATATACTACTTTAAGGTAGACCAACATAATTAGGTGGTGTCACTCTGAAGGCTAGAAGTAATTTTAATTTTATTTTGATTTATAATAGATTTTTGTTCTTGTTTTTTTTCTGAAGTAATATGACATATAGTATAATCAGATCATGTTTGTCATCACCAAACATGTTGGGTTTGACTCCACAGTTGATATGACTGTTATATATTATACAAAGCTATTATATGGTATGATACTATGGAAATCAACATCATTTATTTTGAGGATCAGTTCATGGGTAATAAAAAATGAAAATTTATGATGTTACAGTTAATGTGAAATCTCCTGAAATAAAATTATCTTCTATCCTAACAACTACTTTTTGGTTAATATTGCTCAAGGAGTCATTAGAATTCATTTCATGGTGTGTCAGGTATGAAATTACACTGTATAAGACACAAGTTTACCAAAGTTAAATCATATTAGACTGATGAGATATTCTTTTTCTAGAAAAAATAAATTATGTAGATCTAATCAATGCGTACCTTGATAAAAATATAGTATTTAATGCACAGAGATTTACTGAAAGTATCATTAATACAAATACTGGGAAACATCTACATCTCCTAAATGGAGTTTACAATTTCCTGAATAAAAAAAAAAAACCTCTCAGGTTGGAGTAAATTAATAAAATTAAGGATTGATGTTGGTACCAATGCTATGGCAAGAAAAAAGAGAGAACCGTCCTGATGAAATATGATGATAAGGTAGGAATGGAAGTCTTAAACATGTATGGGGATGGTCTAGTAAATCTGCATGAACTTGTTAGGTGGAGTACTAAAGAAAAAAGTAGTGACCAGAAGGCATCATCCTACCTTTGTGGAGGAAAAGTGGAGATCATTGATCGAATCTAGATTATAAGATTAAAAAACCAAAATCCCTTGTTGATCACAGAGGATTAAGCCACCAGTGGAAAGTCTAACCTGTATCTAGAATTTATCAGGCACAGCCCATTGATAATCTCTGAAATAGATGTACCTTTTCTCATGTGAACACACAGAAAAGCTAAGTATAAGCTTAAAATAAGTATAGACTGAGTGCATAAGTATATAAATAGGTAAGTATATAAATATATAAATATGTAAGTATATAAGTATATAAGTATATAAGCATATTCTTATAAGTGTAAGCTAAGAATAATGTGTTTTCATTGCATTTATCATGATTTCTTATAAAGTAGATTGAAATATTTGCTTCCCAAAGTAAGCCAAATCAAAGAAGGGGTTGTTAGCACAAAAGCAGATGTATAGATAATTACTCTGAATAAATTTGCGTTAAAAAATATCATTGAAGATGGGTTTGGAAAAATTCCCATAGGAAGAAAAGCAAGAGGAGATTGCTGCATTTTAAGATGCAAGTTAATTAGTTTCTGACAAAGATCAGGTACAATTGCCTGTAATGTAAGACTAGACTTAGGGGGAGAGATTTTTTCCAGTTTTATGTTTCTAATTTTAATAACTACTAAACCCAAATATATTCTCAAAGAAAATCAAAGCTAGTATTGGCTCCTAACGGAGTGTGGATGACACCTGATGACTTTTCTGAGAAAAAAAAAAACCCACAACAGAATAGAAGTGTTTCATACCTTTTTATGAGATTGGAGTAAGGCAGCTGTAGTTATCATCTTCATTTAATCACAATATTCTTATGTGGCTGTTCATCCTGCCCATCTCCTGACCACCATGGTAAGAGTTCACACACCTTGCACATGTCTGTATGTGTGTGTCTGCCAGTGTGTATTAGATACGCGGGCAAAGTCCGTTTTCTCTAAGGTGACATATTAATGAAGAAGCCAGTGAATCACTGTTGCCTAAGTTACGTGAGACCTCATGACATGAGATTTCTTTTTTATTGACAATGAGGAATGGAGTGTATACTAAACCAGTGTTTCTTTCAAATAACTGTCGACAAAGGATGCCAGTGAACTTGACTGCACATACCCAATTAACTACAGACACTTGCCTGCACTGAACAAATCCAAGTATTTCAGGTGTTTTGGGGTTTATTCTCCTTCTGGAACTTTCCAACAGATCAGGGAGATTTTTTTTTTCAGCCTGGAAAAGTACATTAAGTGAACAGAGAAAGTGTTTTTCCAGGTAACTTGATCAAGCTTATCATGCAGATTGCAAAAATCTTGTATGATCCGCATTTCCTTGGGTATTACCTGCAGCTGAACAGATAGTGAGATGGAGAACATATAAAAAGAGCACTTACTGCCCTTGGGTATAAACAGGGTGGAGTGATATATGTTATTTGAGTGTAGCAGTGGATTTCATAATGAGCTGCAGCCAAGAGTGGATGGCAAAGTACTTCTTCTGTATCAGACTTCTCTCAAGCTGATCACAGTGTGATGTGACAGGCAGCAGCTCTTTCTTCTGCTGTCCTTATATAAAACACCCTGCAGGTGATTAAATCTTTCCCCTCACTTCATTAGCACATCTAAGACTCCTATGAGAGGATATTTGACACTGTGGACTGTAATACTTCCAGTAGCCTCACAAACCTAAATTTTACATTTGAACAGTGACACAGCTGACAGCCTGGCAGATAATACCATCCCTGATTGACAAGAGTTAATCACACAGACAAATACTGGTTTAATAATAGCCATTCAAGATGTAGGCAATTCCTTAAGGAGATAGGGGAGATGATGACTTTTCCCACCAACAAAGGAAAATTGTCCTGTATTACGAACAAGAAGACTCAAAAGCTTGTGACAATATATTTTCATTGTATTTCTCAAGGCATGAATATTGTTAATATAAAATTTTCTACTGCTTGTCTGCAACAAGAAACTCATAGTGTTGGTTCTTTGTATCAGGGCTGCCGTTACTTGTTTCTCCTGTTTATTCAAATAGAAGGACTTAATTTCTTCAGTTTCCTAAGAAATTGTCTGGATTTTAGGCAGAAATATTCCTTTTATGAACACAACACATCTACTTATTGTCTGAAGACTTGAGCGTAACAGCGTTTTGAAGCAAAAAACTCCACAACTAGTTCTTAAGAAATCTACATTGTTAAGGATATGTTTATCTGATATACCAATATACTATGAGCATGCTAATGTTATAGTACGTAGATTGTTACTCAGAATTAATAGTGAGCCTGCCAAAAATAAAAGGAAATAAAAAGTGGCATGGTTCTTTCAGAATCATTCAGTTTATTTATTTGAACAAAATCTTTTTCTAGTAATATAGGCAAAGCTTTAACTGTAATCACTCTATCACTATAGTAGGAGAATAGTCATCATGATGATTTGAAGTAAGATTAGAATAGTGATTTTCACTGTGTGTAAGAATTATATGCGTGACATTTTAACCAGATATAGTTCAGGTGATGTTTACAAGTGAATAGGTAAAGACTACATTAATTTATGATCTGGTTTAAAAATCTTTGACACTGTGTGAGCAATTTGCCAACAAGTTATCAACCTGTTCCTAGATCAAAAGATAAGAAATCTCTAAAGAAAATATGGTTAACAAATTTCGGAAAACTTTGTTACATTCCTGTGTGGTTTATAATGTGTTGAGACCCAACTTTAATTACAGTTTTCAAGGCAGGAAGTGAGATTTTCCTTTCAGAAAATAAATAAAATGAAAGTAGTAGATACAATTATTCAAGGATTTTTTCCTTCTGCTGTCTCCATGAACTATATTTGCAGTCCAACTATCTTCTTGGATGATGAACCATTATCATTTAAGTTATGGTTTGTAATGTACAGACAGCTACACAGGGAAGTTGTCAAAATAAACAGATCAACAATGTTTTGATATGTACCAACAGATCTGGCGCTTAACCTGAATCACTCAAATTATTTCTATCTCTTCATTTAAGACCTTTAACAACAAAACCAAAAAAATCTTCTTTTTGAAGAAAAAAAATTCTTTTAACAAAGTTACTTGGTTATATTCTGAGAATCAAACACCAAAAACTTAAAAAAACCTACACTCATATGTTCATAAAGTAATGAAAGATTATGACAAAATTATACCACTAGATTGATTATTTCAATGTCTCTACCAACAGGTGATTGCAGCAGTGGAAAATCTGAACCACAATCCGAACAATATCCAGTTAAAGAAAGCTATTTTTTTTCTTTTTATTCTCCCCAAACTGTAATGTAAGTAAACATTTTGCATGTGACAAGTTTTGTGCAAGTAGAGTCAACATACCAACTTTAAAACAAAGAGAATTTCACACACACAGAGAATGATAGAGGTTCGAAGGGACCTCTGGAGATCATCTAGTCCTATACCTCTGCCAAAGCAGGGTCACCTAGAGCATGTTGCACAGGATGGAGTTCAGACAAGTTCCGAATGTCTCCAGAGATGGAGACTCCACCACTTCTCTGGCAGCCTGTTCTGGTGTCCTGTAAACTGAGTTTTGCATTAATTTAAAAGCTCTTCTTGCTTCTGTTGAGATTTTCCATGGGTATGTCAAGGGATTGTACAAGATGAGCCCACCTTTTTCCTCTGCTCTGGATGAGTATAGTCCTGATTTTCTGCTAGCAGACCTGGCTGGGTTTGCCTGTCCGGATCACAGCATCCATAGCACAGGCACCCGCATTTCAGCCTCAGCAGCTACTCACACTCTGCGGTCAGTTGAAAGCAATCTGCACCACTGCTGCATGATTCCTCTGATGCACATTATAACCTATTTTAAGCTACACTTACACTTCTCCAGACTTTGTGTTTTGAAGTGACTATTTTTCAGAGTAAAGATTTTCTTGATCTTCCTTAACAAAGACTGAAGTAGAAAGGCATGATAAAAACAGGAATGTGGTTGCCTCTAGAGTACTAGATTTGCAACTCAGCAGTCAGTCAATTGGATTTATGTTATACATGACTCATTATCAGCAAGGGGTGCAAAATGGGATGCTATTTTTGACATAAGTTGAAAATAGACACTGAACTTTTCTATTCCTGTTGCTTCGTATCCAATATTGACAGAAAGAGTTAGCTTGACAGAGTGGAAAATGTGTTGTCAATCAGTAATTAAAAGAAATATAATCTTCCAGAACACACTGCACTGATTAACCTTCAGTACTATGATCTCCACTACCTATAGTGTAGATTATTTTGATCAGAGTTGCTGAACATTGTGGAATAATTGAAACAAGAAGAAACAACAACAAAAGGATTACTTCAGTTGAAAGATGTGATATTTTGTTGAACTACTAGTTTGGGTCACAATTAATAAAGACTGTAAGGCACATTATAAAAGAATGTCAAGAAAAACAAGTGTTTGGTGAAAAGTTTTTAGCTAACTAATTGGAGATTTTTAATGAAGCTTTGTCTGATGAGGTAATAAGATATGCAGAAAACATTCAACTTAGAAATATCAATATTTGTTCAACTTAGAAATATCAATATTTGTATTTCCCAAAATCCTAAAATATTTTTTGAAATTACTGGTTTATCACATATCATTTGTGTTAAAATTTACCTGGTAATAGGTCTCAAAATTCAACTTCAGGTAAATAATTACCATCAAATAGTTGTACTGATTGTTAGAGGGTTCAAAAACAATTGAAGAGTATATATTTTCAGCATTTTTTATAAAGAGTGTGGAGATAAATATAAGAACATGATGCACATTATAAGTGTGGAAATAAGTGATGGCAAAATGTTGAGGCCACATGAACATAGATAATAAATTGCACATAAATTATGTATTCTAACACAAATGACTACCATTTTAATTGTCATCCAAAACATCCTGGATTGTTGAATATTTTCAAACACATACTGAATTTATTTTTTCTTTCTGAAACAGATACTCTATTTCAGTTCAGGGAATATCAAAGTCTGATCTGACCTCTTGTAGTCATAAAATCTATGAACCAATGTAAAATGTTTCAGTTGAGGAACTCTTCAATTACTAGAAGTGTATTTAGTTTTCTTTGCTTTATTCAGGTTTAATGTCATGTTTCAACTCAATAATTTCTCAAGAATTTGAGATATACATCTGGAAATAAATTTAATAAGTTTTGATGAACTTCCTTTCTTACATCAGAACCATAGTAATATCCTTTTCCACAGTGGGTAAGAAAAATGAAAATAATTAATTGCTTGTTACAATTACATTTAAGTATTATAATTGCAATATTAAAAATTCACTTACAAGCAATCTGATTTTAAAGGTACCTTCTTCTTAACTTTCATTATTATACCTTAGAGGAATAAATATTGAACAAACTGCAACCAGACTATTAACCAGAACTTAAACAAAACAATTTATCAGCAAAGCCAGGTAAATCAACCAAATGTCATGCAAAATAAGTAAGACAAACACAGTACCCTGAAGGTCAACATGTCTCAGGAGGACTGCTACAAAGAGTGAGTTTCCACTTAGTTGCCAAAGATAATGTTCTATTTTTGAGTTTTATTTCAGTCGTTTGAAATAAAACCAATTCAGTGTCTTTATTTTTTGGAGCTACCAAATTCTTCTTCTAACAGAATAATTTTAAAATACAGTTTCATTCTAGAGTAATTTCAATAAAATAAAAATTGAAAATTTTAACTAAATGCTCATAAATTTTCATATTGCTGAAAAGCCCTGTGTAGAATTAACAATGAACCAGACAAAATTACGTTATTGTGATAATGTGAGTTTATCATATATACTGAATTTGGTTTATCCAGAATTCTGCAAAAAATATGAAACTGAGAATATTTTAGAGTGGATTAGAATTGTAAAAATGAACTTCAGAGCAGAGCTAAATCCATAGTCTGGGTTTAAAACTTGCTGTGTGATAGGAAGTTATGTTTGTTATGATGAAGACCATAAGAAATTGCTTGCTGTACTAGGATTTTTTCCCTTCCTTTCCTTTCCATTTTATTTGTTGCCAAAACTGGAATAAACACTCTTGCTTTGAAGTGAAACCAGGCAGTTCTGCTTCTGATCCAATTTTCTTTCCCCACTTGTTTATTAAATAACAACAAATCATTTCCTCAGTAAAATAGTTTTCAGTCTCAAAGAAAGAAACAAAGAATGTCTTGTATTTTGAGATAGACTGTAAGTGCTTTAAAGGAATTAATTTCTTATTTAGTTTTATATGGTAAATAAATGTAAATGTGAAGCAGAGAAGAAAAAAGGAAATAACACTGTGATAAAACATTTCCAGAGTAGAGTGCAATGTTGTATGAAGAAATTAATAGATGTCATTTTGTTTGCATAGTTAAACTGTAAATATTAAAAAGTGCCATTATAAGTAGTAAAAAAGGATATTGTTTTGTGTATTTTTTTCCTTCACAGTAACATAACAGACTACTGCCATTTTTTCATTAACTCTTCAAGCAGTCTACAGTATTTTTCACTACTGTCATCACTGGTGCGATTCTTGTCCCTGAAAGTGACAGCAGAATTGAGTAGAATCTGAACACTCCTGACATCATGAAACTGAATTAATAAGTTGCTGGATTTATTTTCAAAAGCTGGAGAGCAAAAATCTCAGTCTGTACAACGGGTAGTTCATACATGATACTGCAAGATTTTCCACCATACTATAAAAATATGTTAAGCACTTTTCTGACAGATTTTGTGTATTATGTAGTAGACTTCTTGATCTATCATAAAGACTGAAAGGTAACAAAATCCATTCTTAGTTTAAAGGTATTTAGCAATAGTCTATTATTGTATATAAAGGCATTACTCTCATATGCTATTGGTTCTACACTATAAGCTCTGAGTTCTAAATTCCTCTGAAATATTCTTTCATTGATATTCTTTTTAATTCAGATTTTTTAAATTTATTTACACTAATAGGAATAAATCTGCTTTGTAAGTTGTTGACAAAAGATTAATCATATTTCTTCCTCAGATTCTTCCCCTGATCAAAAATAAAAATAAAACATTATGAACAACAGTGTTCAGTAAAGACTTTAAGATTAGAACTTATAAGAATAACAGTTAGCTATCAGTATTATCCTAAGTTTTTTATTTCCAAATATCTAATAAGAAGTTTCAGAGACATTCAAAAAGCAAAGTATATTTTCTAAAATATCAGCCCTGCAAAATCGATTTGCAAAAACAGTGGTGCCTGATGCATGTACTATTTAGTGAGAAGTTGTCAGAGGATAACTGAAATAGGTAGAAGTATCCATATTTTTTCTATAGATAATTCTCCTCAAATTAATAACAGATTTTAATTTTCTTGAGTTTGTTTGCCTGAAATGATAAATTTATCATATGTTTGGTTTAGAGTATGCTTTTACTGTGAGTTAAGTTTCAAAAAATAAAATGTCAAAAATTCTAATTTCAAATATAAGAAATGTTTTTGAAAAGGAACAAAACTGATGATGAATTTGCATCTCATGAATAAATATATCTGTTTTCAATATGCATTCAGCTGTCATGAGATTATATTTTAGCAGTATAACTTCCTGCTGGTTATTTTTCTTAAGTAAATACAGAAACCATTAGAAAGAGTGCTACAAATAAAAGATTAACATGTTCTTCACTTTCCTCTTTTTACCGTTGGAAAGTTATTGCAGTTGTCTTCATGATCTAAGTATTTTTTCAGTGTATTTAATGTAACTGAAAACATGACTTCTAGGTAGGACTTCAGAATACTTGAAGGCCTGGTATTATTGCAAAGATTTGATAAGGAACACTACTAACTCTCTTTGCTAAGTTCTAATTTCAGTTAAAACAATTAATAAAGCTTTACTTTTCCTTTATAAAACATTCTCATATCTTTGTTCTGTAGGTCCAAATTCAGGCTAACATATTTTGAAAAACTCTGACTTTGAGCTCAGCATAAAGCTAAGAAGCTGGTGCATTTTGAAGACCTTATACAACAGAGGTACAAAGAAAGGGAAGAGTTTTAAGTCTCTAGTATAGTGTGCATCTGAATAGTCAGTGAAAAATGCTCTTTAATTTAGCAGTGATTGCCAGACTATCTCTGATCATTTTCTCCTTTCAGCTGACCTTCAACCTGACCTGAAAGCCATGAGTGCCAAGAGTGGGATGGCAGTTGTTTTACAGTGACTCCAGAAGTGAACATGAGGAGATTAAGTACTTTTTACTCTTCCCTACAACATGGTCCATGTTACCCAATTTTGATAACGCTAACTACGAAAGGACCTCACTTTAACAGATCTTTTATAAAGAATTGGAAGATGTTTCCCAGAGTGTGTAAGATGTTTATTTGTATCTGAGAACTGAGCACATTTACTGCTGAATCCATATTTTTCATGCATGTGAAAACTAAAATTCAGGCTTTTGTACATTCAAACACCTATTTTCTTGCACAGATCAATTTTCTAAAACTTATTGTTGTATGTGAATAATATTTTACTTGATGCCATCTACCTTTGCTAACTCACATCAGAGCTTAAAAAATGACTAATTATTGTTCAAGGTTAGAAAACACAAGATTTCTTTTCACATCTCTGTTAACAGTTTTGCAGCCCTGGTCACAGTTCAGATTTGTCTCAAAAGTGCTTCTTCTAATGCACAGAGTATTAAATAGCAGTAAATATGCCATTTGTCTTCATTATGTTTCATTCATGTTGTGCATGTGAATGGAAGATATCATCAACACTAATACTGCAGACCTTAAATCCCCATATTAATCCTATAGGTCTTGATCTACATATTTCCATTTGAAGAATTGCAGTCCTCTACATTTCTGGAATAAGAAATGAACAGAAAGGTAGCATAGATCCTTTGAAGATTCTATCTCATACAAAGAATGCAGGAAGCATTGCATGTATCAAATTGTGATTGACTCTGAAAATGTAGGTCTAATACCTTTCTCTTAGAGGTAAGAAAAAGGCTTAATGAGTCTATCACTGCCTCCTCCAGAACAGGTAAGAAAGAAGATGTGGTTTTATGTTTGCATCAGTCATGACAGGGAGAGAAAATAAGGAACTATTTATCACTAGATGCAGCCACTTACCGCAGCGATTGACCTGTGTAATGAAGCTTGCCCCTTTTAATTGTTCTTCTTCCTGCTGTATTGCCACAATATTTTGCATCCTTATGGAGACGTACATGTACATTTTGCAGAAAAGCTGGCCTTTTGCAGCATCTCTGAGAGAAGATGTAACCAATCAGCTCTTAAAGCAAGAACTACAGTTTCTCTAACTGTAAGCTTTGTTTATTTATAAAACATTGCTCTATATAAATATTGGTGTTTTTTTCTTCTTTTTCTGCATTTCTGTCCCATCATTTATTTAATTTTCTAGAGCAAATAGTAATCTTTTTCTAAAGCTATCAATGTGAGAGTACTGGAGTGGAGATTAAAAGAAGTGCATTATCCTGAATGCACACTTTGCCTTCTGGCTAACCAACCTGGCGTAATAGCTCTTCCATTTAATTTTTTGTTACCTTAGAGTTCATGCAGAAACACAGAGCCTTACCAGCTGAGAGCATTATTGAGCACATCCATGGTACATGCTTTGATATTGATTATAAAACCTTGTCTCAAGGCCAGGATTTTTAAAACTGAAGACCTGAAAGACTACTTGCAAGAAAAAACTCTCAGACTGATTCTCTATTTCTGCATTTTTTCATGCTATTAATGTTCCTGTCTGAATAAATACAATATATCAATGCATAAATATTTAAATATATTTACCTCATTTGCGCCTAACTTCAGAATAATTCAGCCTGCAGAATAAGTACTTGAATATGGATCATATGACCTACTTAATAAAACAGAAGGAAAAAATATCATAGTTTCTTGGCAAAGACTGTAATAACATACTATTCTAAAAGTCTTGGTTAATAATATATAAAATATTATCATAAGTGTTATAACTCACCTGAAATAGACTAAGAAAAAGATATACCTTGAGTCTTTTTGTCTTTTCTGCAAACACAGAAGGGCACATTCTCATGTATAAGTAAACACAAATGTATCTCCACTGAAGCCAAGTCCTCAAATCTTCTAGATTAACTGTCATAGCTGACTGAAAAGTAGCCTGAAAGGTAGCTAAAAGATAGCTAAAATATGCTTGTACAAAAGAAGGTTAATTAACACTTAAATAAATTCATAAAGATGGAATTTAACTGTAGCGTTCATCTATATTGTTGGCTTTGAAGGATTCTTGTGGATATTTTTCAGAAATATTCAGGAAAGACTATATTGCTGTTGAAATGACTTAAGAATCTGAAAATGAGATTGGAGGGGTTTGGAAATTATAATAACTTCCAAACATTTAATAGGTATTGTCAGGCCTTATCATGCCTATATACATCCATTTTTTTTTCTCTTTCATGAATCAGACTATTAGATTAACATTAGATACATTATGAAATAAGTTTATCAATTCAGTAGATTCCAGAGAAGTGATAAGATGAAATTATCTTGTCATTATATCATCAAAGGAACAATATATACAAGGAGAAACAGCAGAAGGTGCAACAAAGTGTAAATGATTAATGCTTGGCTAAAAGGGTGGTGCCAACGGTCTAGCTTTGGATTTTTTAACCATGGGGAGATTTACATGGCACCTAGTCCACTAAAACCTGATGGGGTTCAAATGACGCCACAGGGAAAAGCGATTTTCAGTCATGAGTTGGCAGCGCTCATAGAACGTGCTTTAAACTAAATAGGAAGGGGGAAGGGGTAACAATCACATCAAATGAAAACAGCTCTGGGATACATATAGTGACATCAGAAGCAGATCCACTAGCACAGATGAAATACAACTGTACTTTACTGGGGACTCCAGGTACCTTATCAGGGGCCCAACTCAAATGCCTTTATATGAATGCCCACAGCTTGGGCAATAAACAAGAGGAGCTGGAGATGCTTGTGAGTCTGCAGCACTACGACCTGATCGGCATCACAGAGACATGGTGGAACGACTCCTGCGATCGGTGCGTTGGACTAGAGGGGTATAAACTGTTCAGGAAGGACAAGCAGGGGAAACGAGAGGCCGTGTTGCCCTCTATGTCAATGAACGGTCCATAGAAGTCTAGAACGCATGGAGCTCCACCTGGCAAGTG
>NW_009699785.1:0-35883 GCF_000703405.1 Apaloderma vittatum
AAGCCATGCTGACTGCTCCTAATAACCTTCAATATCCATTTTTACCCTGTGTCAAATCCCTCTTGGCCACATTTCCAGGTGTTCACACGACTGATATGATAAGCGTATGCATATAGCGCATTTTGCAAAAATCAGGTCATAGTTAGTTCATAAACTCATAAATAATTAGTTAGCTCCAGATCTGTCATCGAAAGGCAAAACTGCAGTGTAAATATGCAGAGGCTTTTCCTATTCAAGACAATTCAGCCAAAACAAGGGCGGGGGGAGAGATGGACTTAGAAGACAAAGTAAAATGAGAAGCTAATTCTGCTCTTGTCAATTTGAAACCAAATAGAGGACTTAGATATATATTACAGATATTAGATACATATTAGAGATTCTTTATTTATAGGCAGTGATTGCAAATAATATAATATTATGACAAGCTGATTTCATTGCAGTTATATGTTAAAATCTGCTTATTATTATTTAAAAGTAGTATAATTTCACAACTGTTAGCTTATAGAACCACTCCCTCATCTGAAAGCAAAATGGAGAAACAATAAAGTATAGAAAAATCTTGATAAAAATGTTTTCACTATAATCTTACTGCATTTCCAAGCTTTAAAAATTGTTTATATTTCTCATGTTTTTTGGGTCTGTTTTGACAAAACCCCCAAATTCTTGGATGCTCCACTGTTACTGTTGGATGCTTCACTTACTTTGAAATGTTTGCGAAGCATCCAAATGCTGTTGGATGCTTTGAAAAAAAACAGTGACATGCTTGAGAAAACAGAATGATTTTTCTGCATGTGAAGAATTATGAATGGCACTCTTCATAGATGCAGCGTCATTATAATCGCTTGTTAATTTAATTTAAAGCTGTATTGTCATTAACTTAACTGAAGAGGTGTTGTTGCTGATATGGTTTGTTTAACAATGACTAATAATGCCATACCTTAGCTTTTCTGTATTTAACACTGTTTTTAAGAAAGGGTGGACTTGGTTTTGTGAAATGCACTGTAAGTGCATTTCTCCAGCGGAGCTGCTCCACTGCTAAACAGGTTTTGAGGTCTTTGAAGCCCAAATGATGTTTATAAAGTAGGTGTAATTTCCCATAATGATTTATTCCTCCTATTTCACTGTTTTTTATGACAATGATATGATTTCAGGAAGAAATGTTACTCTTACTGTAATATACATCGCATCAATACTGCCATCACCTCTTTATGCTTTTTCCCATTCTTCTGAAGAAAACAGAAGAGAAATTTATGGTCCGGTAATGTGATTAGAACTTTGGGGAGACTGCGGCACACATTCATCTATAAGTGTAAATTCAGACAGGATTTATTGTTTGTTCTCTCTGCGTCATTTCCCTTAATTTTTAATAATTTTGTAGTGCTTGAATTCTACTTGCCATGTGGTGAAAAATTATCCTGGGGAGAATGAGCTGTAGCAGGTGGGATTTATTTCTATTGCAACTGTAGACTTTCCCTCTTGTACTTATCTCCTGATGGCATGAATTTCAACCCTACTCTATTGTATAATAACAAACCTGTTATTTAAAAATGGTATTTTTTGTTTAAATGCAGTTTAGTTAAAAATTAATTGTAGACACATCTACAGTGATGTGTGAAAATCTTCCATAGCTAAGAAATTTAATCTCCTATTGGAGAGGACAGGGAATAATGTGCCATAGCAATAGGCTTCTGAAAAGCTATTATATTATAATGCCTGACGTGTTTGTTTTTTTTTTTTTTCCAGTGTGTCTGTTTGTTTTCATCTAGCAACCAAGGCAATATTTCAAGCATTGCCTGAGAGAGCTGTTACCAATTCCCTAGGCCATCTTGTTTCCCACATTGTAATTTACAGAAAATACATTCATGACACTATATTGTCTTAAGCTCTGTAATTAGTGTTGTTTTACCATGACATTATAATCTGAATCCATAATCTATGATTCTTCCTTCATCTAATGAAGTGAAACATTTATTCCAAGTAAGATCTTAAATGTACTGCTTTTTGCCACAGCTTTTCTTAGTTTATTTTCTGAGCATTGTGAAATGTTCTCATATCATAGAAGCAAGAATCATAGAATCATAGAATGGCCTAGGCTGGAAGGGACCTTAGAGATCATTTAATCCAGCCTCCCTGTCATGGGCAGGGACGCCTCTCAACTAGATCAGGCAACACATGGGAGCAGTTTCCTGTAGCAGTCAAAATTAAACATTCATATTTGTGATCACTTGATTATTTTTCCATAGGTATCTGCAAGTATTTTTCCAGAAAAAATACTCATTTAGAAAATGCATTTTCAGTAGTACAGTTCTGAATTGTTTTTTTCTGTATTGATCTATATGTAAATATGAGGCAGAACTGACAAGACTAAACTGATTAAAAAAGTACAGAAGAAGGAACGCTCAGCAGTTTCTTGGGTGTTTGTTTATTTGAGTTTTTTATCAGTCATTCAGATCATAGAATCATAGAATCATTCAGGTTGGCAAAGACCCTTGGGATCATCGAGATAAGCAATATAGGATGCTACCGCATCAGTATGTGAAGGGAGAAGCAGAAAGAAAGAAGAGTTTTTCTTTAGTTGTTGTTTGACTTGTGTACAGGTTTGCTTGGGAAAATACAAAGCAATTTGGGTTGCATTATTACTAGTAGGTGTTTTATAAATTGGTGCATTAACTTATTTTTCCAGTGCTTTTCTAAAACAGTGTCTTCGAATAAAAGCATGATCAGCAGGCAGGATGAATTAGAGATGATAACTATCTGAATGAACAGAAATAATATTCTTATCCATTATGTGCACATAGTAGGTAGTTTTTTGATTCTACCTTATAACATGGTTTATACATTACAGATGTCAGTGAGACCTGCTCACTCCATACACTAAGTACAGGAAGATATTTGTGCCTGTGTGAAAACACTGATCTCAGAAATGAATATTGTATTATTTATAAATGCTAAAACAAGACATCAGACACTTACATGCATGATGGACTGTGTATTTCAACCCTAATCTCCTTCAGTCTGAGGAAGACCTAAAACCTAAACCTTTCATTTCTGAGCTCAGAGGATTTTTTGCTTGTGTCTCATCCGTTTACTGAGAAGAGGACTTTCTGCTCTCACTGAAGACTCACAAGCATTTAATCACTTTGGGGAGTCTCTGTGTTGTCAACAGAGGAAAGTAGATGGGCTTACTTTAGTTTCTGAATTGCTCTTTGGAGATGCCCATCTCTTTCTATTGCTTGTATAAGATTATATGCTTGTGTTAGATGTCACAAATCACTTTGCTGGGGTGGACAGGCTCATTTTAGGGATGCTCTCAAAGGTTAAAATCTCAATGTCAGGTTAATACTAGGTTGTGTTGAAAGTCTTCGTCTTGTTAATGAGAATTTTTCTCTATGCTTTCTTACAGTTGGAAATGGAAAAATCTCAGTTACAGAGTCTTGAGCTGGAGCACAAGAAGCTATCTGCTCGTCTTGAAGAAGAACGTGGAAAGAATAAGCATGTAGTATTGATGCTGGTGAAAGAGTTTAAGCAGTTGTCCAGCCGAATTGTAGAGGAAGCCCAGAAACTGGAAGAAGTGATGTCAAAATTTGAAGAGGAAAAGAAAAAGGCTACTGAACTGGAGAAGTCTCTTGCAGCTGAGAAACAAAGGAGTACACAAATGGAGGCTCAAATGGAAAAGCAGCTGTCTGAGTTTGACACAGAGAGAGAGCAGTTGCGTGCCAAACTTCATAGAGAAGAAGCGCACACCAGTGACCTCAGAGAAGAGAGAGATAAAATGATCAGAATGATTGAGCAATTAAAAAAGGAGAATGAAAGTAAAGCTAATCTTTCTCTTAAAAATAAAGATAAAGCTAAAGATGGGAATCTTGTTTCTGTTTCCGTTGAAACAGAAGAACCAAGTTCAAGAACTGTTGCCTGCCAAACAGATACTGTAGTCGTGGACGGTAGCACAGAAAATGTTAAGAAGTTGCCTTTGACTGTATCTGTAAAGCCTTCTCCAGTGAACCCCCTAGTGTCTGGCAATACAAAAGTGAATGTGTGTGCCAATGCAGCATTTGTGAAGCCTGTCATTGACAGGCAGTCTTCATCTAGCGAACTTGTCCCTCCCACAACTCCCATTCTTACGCAGAATCAAAACAGAACTGAGGAAAATGGACTAAATACAAGCTTGTCACCTGATCTACCAAGTAGCACTTCCCCTTTTTCAAATAGTCCTTCCCTTTGCACCCCTGCGGCACCAACTGCCGCAGCTCAGAATTCCTCGCTCCCTTCGTCTATGCACAGTTTGCATTCACCCTCTGCCAACACGCCTGGACATCCAGGCCTAAATCCACGAGTCCAAGCAGCTAGATTTAGATTTCAGGCAAACACGAACGATCAAGACCAAAACGGAAACACAACCCAAAGTCCTCCCTCAAGGGACGTGTCCCCTACCAGTCGTGACAACCTGGTTGCCAAACAGGTAGCTCGGAATACCGTGACCCAAGTCCTTTCGAGGTTTACAGGCCCTCAGAGCAGCGCTCCGTCACGACTGGGAACGTCACATTCAGTGGAAGTTGGCACTTACCCCCCTGTCGGTAGAATGAATTTAAAGACTCCCAGCGTATCAAGAGTTGACAGAGGAAATCCGCCACCTATTCCTCCTAAAAAACCAGGCCTTTCACAAACTCCTTCTCCGCCACACCCACAGCTTAAAGTTTTAATGGATAGTAGTCGATCCCCAAATACAAGTGCAAAAACTGACAGCAAAACCGTGACCTCACCTCTTTCAAGTTCACCACAAGGAATCAGGGTAATAAATGAGGAAATTATTTCTAAGTCCTCACCTCAGCTGCCACCAAAACCTGCTATAGATTTATCTGTGGCACCTGCAGGCTGTGCCATACCAGCCATAGCCTCGTCTCAGGTGGGTGCCTGGCCTTCCCACTTCCCTGGACTGAGCCAACCTGCATGTTCAGAAAATTCCTTTGTCATTCCCACCACCATTGCCTGTAGCTCCTCCATAAACCCTGTTAGTGCTTCATCCTGTAAACCATGTGATTCAGACAGCCTCCTGGTAACAGCATCAGGTAAAGGGATTGATATGCTACAAACTGTCTCCCTCTAAAATATTCTTTTTTGACTTTCCTATACATCTCTTGATTGCTTTATTTATATTCTTATACCTTTCTCTTTTTTACTTTCTAAAAGCTGAAATTTTCACTTATAATTTTTCAACATTCCAGGGGTATGGGAATTCTTTTGCTGATTTATGTAATGTTATAAATGAGTAATTAAATATAATGTAGTTTGCTTCCTCAAGGAGGTCTTGAAATTGAAGCCTTTTTGAAAGGTAAAGAGTACTAATCTTTAAAGTAAATGGGGTGCAGATTATGGTATATTAAAGAAGCTCCTTTTTTTCATTGAGTTTTTGCTTTTGTGAATGCTAGTATTTTGGACTTCAGAATGCTTTCTCGTTCTGAAGTAACGTTTTGAACATTAACTCTGCTAGTGATCTTCTAGGGAATATCTATGTATTTCAGCGCTCTGTGAATCTACTAGAAAATAAGGCTACTGTATGCTCCTATGGCATTAGATAGTTGCACATTAAGGTATAGAATTGCCTGGATAACACTGTAGTTTCAAATATATAATTTCATACCTATAGAATGTGTTTCATTTTTAGTTCCATTTTTCTGTAGTTCTTCTGGTTTTAGTTGTAGGCTTGATACTTGTGTGTGGCATCTCACAGGTGTCAGCAAAAGTTTGCTGTTGGAGAGTTAAAATCTAAGTATTATGTTGGTAGTGTGAGCCCAGAGTCAGCGTATGTATCCACCATTCATTTTGCGTTGTGGTAGGGACTTATTTGTGTTTTTAATATGCTGCCAACTTCAGAGTATCCTCCTGAAGGCAATTCAATAAAAAAAGGTGTCCCTGATCTACCTTTCAGCTAACTGTAGCTCTCCCACGAATCTTTTTGCCGACGTATCTCCCTGCTGGGATGAACAGCACTAGAACATTAGCTAAAAGCCCATCTTTAGCCTGTTTTGCACTGCAGTGAGGAAGCTGGGCATGTAGTGGTGGAACACTAGGCCTTTGTCAGCACTGAAGAATGTTTGAATGGTGTCAGACTCTCAGTTTGAATCCAGTTCAGTTGTGGTAATTCAGTCCCTCATAACTTTAGTCTCTGTATCATCATCTATAGGGTATAAAACCCCTGCGCAGCCGCTCTGCTTCTGTCACACACCCAACCACTTTCTGTGCTGTGCCACTCTCTGGTAAGGCAGTTGAACTCACTCACCAGTCTGGGGGAAGCTATTCCAAAAGCAGCGTGTGGCAAAATTGTGTCAGTAAATATAGGAGATTCCATGTTCTTAAGGAGTTTTTATTCCCATTTCACTTCACTGAAAGACTTTCTGCATGTTTCTGGAGTACCCTAATCATGTTTTTAACATTTGGCTGTGGCACTATACTGTCAGAATCCTCTCTCCTTACCTCAACTCTCTCCTGTGCCATAAAAGTAGGAGCTCAGAAATCTTATATTCCATTTTCTTACTACTTCTCAGATCTCACAACTGTGGGATTTGATGGCTGCCTCTTAGTTTACTGGTTTTTATGTTTATCCTGAATTTTCATCTTAAATTCTTATTCCCAACTGAGTGTGATTTCCATGTCAGATGGATTGTTAGTCTCCCAGTATTTCAGATATTCCCCAGAACTCATTTGCCTTCAAGTGCTATTGGGCTCCATAATGGAATTAAAACTTTATTTTTAAAAAACAACAAACAAAAAACCGTAAGATTTTATTAATATATGACGAACTATTGGCAAAATCAGCTTCAAAGAGAATAATTTCTGTAGGCAAGAGGCTGTCTTCCCCAAATCCTGTCAGCATGAATTAGGCTGTACATTTCAGTTAGTCTTATATTAACTAGATGATGGTTTGTAAACATTTAAGACAGTTTTTGATTATTGTTCTAAAAAAATAAATCTTCTCTCTTAAAAATCAAATTACCAACACCTGACTTCATAACTCCATGTATTGTTATTGCTTTAGTTTGTGCTTCAAAATAGAAACTTTTTTCTTAGGAGAACAATCAACCTTTAAATAGGACTCCTCCATCAGATGGTCAATTTGTGACAGTTCTCAGAGGCAAGTCTCAGAAGTAGGATTTTTGTCCAAAACTGCTAGGTTTATTTAAATCATGCCAGATTTATGTGTTCAGATTGCCCTCCCTCAGTTACACTCTCTTCATTTATTTTTGGAAGGAATGGAAGCATTTGGGTTCGTTTAATCCCCTTGTAATCCTTGCTCTGAAGGTTTGACGCTATTAGTATTTTGTAATTGGTTTGCTTGGTGAATTTTTGCAACTGTAAATGGGAAACGTATCCTATAATCTGAAGTCTGCAAAGAATGATTGCTTAAACTCTAGTTAGTGGCCTGATGATATGATTTATTTTATTAATATAGAGATGTTATTTTAATATCCACCCTTTACTGACTGTAAACAAGCTCAAAGAACTTTAAAAGCTTTATCTGCAATATTCAGGAGCTCCTTTGTCTTTTACCCAAACTTATGTTTTATTGCACTTATTCTCAATCCCATTTTATTTATGTTTTTAAGGGAACTTAATCTATTTTGGCCAAGCGTTCTGGCAAACTGCAGCACTAAATAAACTTTGTGCAACAGATGTTACGCAAGTATGGAAAGACATTTCCTTCAAAATTTTATGCTGAGAAAAAAATAGATTTTATAAATATATGTGGAACTAGACCCTGTCTTAGAAAAGGTAACACAAATTTAATAACTGTTCTCATTAAGATAATGTGAACTGTAATGCCTGAATTTGTTATTTACTCACTTTCTTCATTTTGTTTTTTAAGTATGACTTTTCTGGAGGTAAATAATATCTAACAAACTACAAATACTACTGAGATCAACCTCCTTCCCATAGCTGCATTTTCATGCCTTCTAGGCACAGATTCAGTTTTACTGGTGTTCTGGTTGGTTTTTATCTGTTTTATTTTTTTCAGAAAATGTTGAAAATTTCAATTTTACTTTCAGTTAAGGCAGAACATGGTGAAATCCTGTTCATATTTTAGTGTATAGTAAGTCGTGAATTTCAGTCAGAGTTTATTAATTTTTTTAAACAACAGTGCAAACAAATTTAACAGATTTAAAAAGACATTGAAAGAATCCTCCATTTTTATGTTTTTCTTTGTCAGGAAATTCATGTTTTTTTTACTGTTGAGTCAGAAGAACTGATAATAGCCTAATCACTAAAGTATTCTGTTTATCAATTTTAAAAGAGTTTCCTAGTTAGCTCAGATTGCTTTAAGAATAGCCTGATTTTCAATAAGGGAGTGTCTTGGTTCTAGAAAGAGCAACTACTAAGAGCAAACTTCAAATGAGAGCACCAATTATTTCAGTTCCCCGTTGTGCTAAATTAATGTGACGATACCTTCTTTTAGCTGCCTGTTGCTCTTTTCATCCCTGGTAGGAGAAGACACCAGCTCTTGTCATTAATGTTGAACAGGCTGCACGCAGGGAAATCACAATGAACATTTATGGCCTGATTCAAGATCTGTGACAGTGTTTTCATTAACTTCAGCAGCCTTTGAACTGGTGCCAAAATGCTTCTGTTCTGTTTGGATTTCTACGTTTCAATGGCTGTAAGACTTCAAAATGGAAATGAATGTAGGCAGTTGGATTTTCATACCCCTAGGATTTCTACTTTCACTTTCTTCTTGGGTTTGCGCTTTCTGTGTCACTCTTTAGTGAAGTGTGGTTTTTTATTTTGCTCATTTCTCGAATGATTGACTTATTCTCTCTATACAATTGGCTTGAAAGATAAAGGCAGTGGGGGGGGGACTCTGAAATTAACCATCTCACATTCTGAAGCTGATGCCAGAAGCTGTTTTTGTCTGTCCCTCTGCCCTTCATCACTGCATGCCCTACAAGCTGTCACAGATGCTTCACGTTTCCTAACTTTTTACATCTGTAATAGTGTACCTAATTTACTGGTATTTTCTAATGTTGGCGTATTTTGTTGGAAGCGTTCAGATTTATTATATTGCTTTACACTGATAATATAAGTTGAAGTTCTGTCTATGTTATTACCTGGGTTTTGTATCCTTTTCAGCAGAAGGTTTTAGTCTAATTATAACCTAGTATAATGAATTTCATCATTGAATTGCAGCAACGTATTTTTCATTTCAAGCAGTTGACTGAAAATTAAGCTACCACACATGGCACACACACACACACACAAAATATTTTTATATTTCCATTAATGATGCTTTAAAAAAAATAACCCCCCACTATTTTCAACAAGGAAGCGAATCCAGAAATACTATTCATGTTACAAAACTGCTTAGCAAAGTGACCTGCATTCTTTAAGGTTAGTGTCAGGCTCCCTAAATTCTTCCCAATAATTCCAGTATAATCTGGACAAAGAATACTAGCATCTGGAGTGCCATCCAAGCAATGTCCACTATCAGTTAACTACCACAGCAAGGCGGTAAAAACTGCACGAGTACCATTTAAAAAACATTTATATAGCAACAACTGCAGCACAGCTAATTTCAAAGAACAAAAGTTTGGAAAAATAAAACCACTTTTATAATGGAGGGGAAAAACAAATTTTTCAGCCCTTTCTTTTATGATCATATAGAAGTTAACTGTTCTCAAATATTGGAAGTGGAAATAAATATGTTTATTTTACTACTGAAATGATGCAGTTTACTTTGTATATTGATCTGATTAAAAAAATGGAGAAACAAAAATTGGTAGGAGTATCAACAGTCAGCAAGTAGCTTCGGAATTGAAACTATATGAAGATGGATGGAACTAACTTTCCAGTTTATCATCATTTTGAAGTTGGATTTATAAAGTAACTTCACAACTGTAGTGATGACTTCTTAGAGTCAATATCATAGAATCATAGAATCATAGAATGGCCTAGGCTGGAAGGGACCTCAGAGATCTTCTAGTCCAACCTCCCTGTCATGGACAGGGACACCTCTCAACTAGATCAGGCTACTCAAGGCTCTGTCCAACTCGACCTTGAACACCTCCAGGGAGGGGGCAGCCACAACATCTCTGGGCAATTTATTCCAAAGTCTTGTCACCCTTGTACTGAAGAATTTCCTTCTAAGGTCCAATCTAAATTTATTCTCCTTCAAATAAATACACTGAATAAAAAGCTAGCATTCTGGAATTACTGCAAATATGTGTTCTTTCTGTACTGAACTAGTAAGCTTAATTTGAAATTACAAATTTCACTTACTTTAAAGACAAATAGGAAAATAGGCCAAGCATTTTTCTTTTTATTGTTTGAACTGGGATCAGGCTGTGTTCTTCACTGGGGCTGCTCAGATGGTGAATGTGGAAGTCTGGACCTTAATTAAAATTTGTCCTACTCTTACAAGGTTCCCAAATCCATTGCTTCTATGGAATTCTGCTGGGAACTTCTATGTTTAATTTTGTTTTTCTGAAATGCAGACCAAATCATCTCAGCATGGTGGAGCTACTGCAACATGATTTTTTAAGGTCTGGGTGCTGGTGGTTGGACAGCACTTGATCAGCCTGACAGAGCTGGAGGTAACGCACTGCAGCTCCTCTTCACTCTTGGGTGTTGCGGAACCACAAAAAACGCTGCATAAACTTGCTTTGTATTGTCACATGTCAGCCTCGGATAACAGCTTATGTGCAGCTACAGATGATAAAGTTGTTCATTCAACAGAGAAATATAATGTGGATTTTCTAAAATAAGGAAAAAACCAACTTTCTTCTATTTTCTCTTGCAGTCCTTGGTCAAGGAAGAATGCACAAAATTTTCTATGCCTTGTGCAACAAACTTCATATTCTTAACAAACTCCCTACTAAAGCTGATAAGTAATGAACAGAACATTTAACCAAGACAACTCCTGAGCTTTTAAAGCTTGGAATTGAATATTATTTTTTAATGAAGTGACTTGAAAGCTTTCACTCATAAATTCCATATAACCTGTTATTCATTTACACTGAAGCATTTTATAATATATTGTTTAAGTATTGCTGAGTAAAAGGAGCATTACCTTAAGGTACAGTTCAATAGTAAATAAAATTATCTCTGTATCATTTTTGTAAATGACTTTACAATTTTTTTGCAAATTTATTGAAAGGCTCTTAAAGTTATTAAGGGCCATCTGTGATTTATCAGTATAACTGCAGGTGAGATATAATACTGAAGTTAACGTGAAGACTTTAAAGGAGGATGCAATTCCATAAGAAAATGAGTATTTTGTTTAGGAATCCTTTCTTTAGATAGTTCAAAAAACCTTTCAAGCATATCACCAATTAACTTGACACTTGTATAAAACTTTTGGTAGTTTCTGAATTTTAATAATATAAATTTTTTTAAGACATCCAGCTGCTACTGCAGTTCGTAACAAGTGTCATGTTAACCTTTTGTAATGGAATACTGTTTGCATTAACAACTGTCACCCTGTAAAAACTGTACACAGTTTTTATTCCTCAGTGTACCTTCTGATGTACAGACAAAGCATCTCCACAAAACTTGTGCTGAACTAACCACTCCTGTCATTTTGAAGATCCTTTCTCATTTTCAAAAGAACACAGAAAATGCAGCTTTATTTATGTGCCTTCCATCTAACTTCTGTTGCTTTAACTCACAGGCTGGTCTTCCTCCCTAACCCCTTTGTTAACAAGCGGTGGTCCTGTCCCCCTGGGTGGCAGGCCCACCCTTCTTCACCAAGCTGCTGCCCAGGGAAATGTCACTTTATTATCAATGCTGCTTAATGAAGAAGGACTGGACATTAATTACTCTTGTGAAGATGGCTATTCTGCCTTGTATTCTGCTGCTACAAACGGACATACAGGTAAGTGACACTACGTTTTGTTGTGGCCTCTATGTGAAATAGTGAAGGATTATTGCCTAAGTTTTTAATATTAAATTCAGTCAAATACATGTTGTTTAAAAGTATGAAATGGAAACTGAAATATATAGACTATATGACAGAAGTTCTAGTATAGTATATATATAAGCAATGCTTCTGGAGGCAGAATTTTGGAACACAGAAAGCATTCTTGCTTGTGGTAATTCTGCAGGAACATCCATTCTAATTCTCCACTCCCTTCCTATAAAAAGCCACCAGATATCATCACCCCATGTTCCATGACAAACTGCAGATCTTTTGTAGCAAAGGCTGCTTGAAAGAAAAAGGTTTCCTCCACAGGGAGTAAGCAGGAAAGAATAGGTCACCACCAGCGTTTTGATCTTCTGCAGCAGCAGTGAAAATGATGGAAAACGGTTTCAGAGCAGTGTGTTACTTGGGAGATAAAATGAATTGTCTTTATTTTTGAACTACATGAAATAGCCTTAGGTTGTCCTTTAGGCTCTACTGAGATAGTTAACATTTTCGTTTCCCTACTACCCCAACACTCACTCTCAAGGAGGCAGCCTCTCTGAACCTTTCAGAAGTCAGTTTTCATATTTTATGAATGTATTATGAAATGAGGCAAATACGTTAGTAGCAGGTACGGATTTCATGGTTGCAAACTCCAAGTGATAGTTTTCAGACTGTTAAAGCTCTCAAACAGCAGCTTACTTTAAAATTCCAGTATGCATTATTATAGTTTTTTGTACTTATGTAAAAATCTCCTAGATTCTTACATTGCAAATAATAGCATTATGCTGGTTTGGAAAGTAAAGATGAAATCCGTCAATACTGATGATAGAAATCCCACTAACATTTAGTAAAGTCAAGATTTTATTTCACAGGAGAAGATGGAAGGAACATAGTGCCTTTAAAGCCACTGCTTTCAAGTATACTTTGTGGGCTTATTTAACAATATATTTATTAGAGACACAATTAGAAAGCTCCAATCTAGTGTTCAAAATAGCATTTAGAGACAGTATTCCATTATATTTCTCAAGTATTTTAAAAATCAAAGTCAATTTAGGGTTCAAAATCCATAGATAGGCAGAGAGTGTGCATTACTGATCTTGTATTCCTGAAATGTTTCAAAGCAAATGCCCTGTTTTTCACTCACAATTACTGGGCAGCTCTTACTAATAGCAAAGGCAAATCGTTTTTTTGTTTTATTGTCAAAAGTTCAAATAAGGGAAGCACTTGACAGAAGTATGAAAACTAATAAAAACAAGCATGTGCATATGCATTCTGTAATTGTTTAACATCTTATACTTTTTTAAGATAAAAAAATATATTACAAAGGTTTTAGCATTGCTCTTCTATTTATAGTTGACAGAATGTGAGAAACACTTAATTGTAGAAAACATTACATTTTAGCAACTAAACGGATTGTATAAATTCTGAATGAATCACACAGCAGCAGTATTGTTCTCTCCTTGATGCATTATCTGAAAATTGAGGGAAGTAGATTTATTATATTTTTGGAGAAAGGTCTTTGTGCTTAACTTTAATACATAATCCTTCCTTTGTTACTTGCAGTTTTTTCCCATGTGCATGGATAGATGCAGCTCTTCAAAGTGGAGACTTTTAAAAACAAATTTATGTGACAATATATAGACTTAAAAAAGGAAGTATAGGAAAAATTTTTGAAAGTCCTTTTTAAAAGCTTTTTTTAACTGAACAGGTAGAAAGAAATTACAAGGATATAATTTTAAGAAGCATGAAATAATCTATTGTACAAATTTTTTAATTGTATTGAGTAGGATTGTCAATGGTAAGTTACTGTCTTTTGATTGATTTTTTTGTTATTGTTGATTTTTTCCCATAGAATCATAGAACAATTTAGATTGGAAAAGATCATTAAGATCATTGATTCCAACTGTGAGACTTAACACATGAGCTTACACTGGTGGGTGATCGCACCATGATATAATTTTCTGAGAACACTTCAATCCTGTTAGTTACGAAAGTTAGTGACTAAATAGATTTGGAGATCTCCAGGATCCCTTGTTTCTTCAAAGGTTTTCCAGTTTCTCTGGCAAAATAGTTTTCCAGAAGGAAAAAGTAGCTCTGGGTTTGTTAAGAGCCAGTGTAGTAAGTAACTCCCTCCAGAAACAAACTCCATGTTGCTGAGAGTCTTGGGAGAGAGGACCGTGGATGATCTCCCCACGTTTTCGGTGAAGGAAAACGGTATTTGAGATGCGTAGATAACTGGAGAATGGCAGAGTGGCTGTTATGTGCTATCAACGCAGTCTGTAGAGAAAACTGGGTTACACAAGAACAGAGAGCACTCAAATAGTCTTTCATAATCTGTCCTATTTGCAAAATGTCCCTTCCTGTTCATAAACAGTTGCCTTTTGAGAGCCGCAGCTGAGGGTTTTTCCAGCACATGAAGAAAGCTCATAGCAGCTACTTTGTATCCTGTACACACTGTCTCCAATTCTGTAGATCCTGAGAGAGAGAATTTTGCCCTAAAAATATATGCTAAATACTTCCTTTGTGTTTGACTGGACACAAGGAATCTGTTAATTTTATCATTTAACCACTAGATTGGGATAGCTGGACAGACTGTTTTATCAGGCTGTCGTGTTTTGATCAATTAACAAAGCAGGAGCTGCTTCAGGCTATTATGCACTTGATAACATGTACAACAGGTCACTTAACTACTATATTTGCATATCTGTATTATATTGCAAATCCTGGCTGTTCTCTGCCACACACGAGGTGGCTGGAAAAGAGAAATGAAACAATAAGAGTTCCTGAAATGAAGAGATGTGAAGAGAATGCTAGTAACATCCTTTGGACTCAGCAATATGCTAATCATTATGCATTTATGGTATAATTAACTCTCTTCTATCCTGAGTATTTGGAGGCTGTGGCAACCTGACTGATAGGAAGAACTGGAATGATGTGGCAGGTAGAAAGGCATGAGGTGCAGAGACATACGGCTACACGGAGTCAGCTCTGCCAAGCTACTGGATGTATCTGCATGGTGTTTGCCAGCACTCTGGAAGAACTAACTACCCAGCTGTGGTGGAGAGCAGTGAAGTCTCCAGGTGTTTGTGCTATCTGCTTCCATGTTTTGCTTCTGCTTTGACCAAATCCTTTAACTGACAACATCGATGTCTGTCCTTGTGCCTGCCCTTCCACCCGGTCCTCTCTGCTGCTGTGGCAGACAGCAATAAACTAGAGTTGATGAGCTTGAACTGACCAAAATTACCCTTCTCCAAATCCAAAGTCCATCCAGAGGACCCAGGCTTCTGGAGATTATTGCTCTTTTACTTGACAGACCACCACAACAGCTCATGTAGAGCTCACTAGCTCGGCTGTATGCCTTATGAAAGTAGCTGTATTTTCTCATGCTTGCACCTAACCCTGAGAATAAAAAGCTCTTTTCAGTAATCTTCATCAGAAACAGTATTTTGACATCGATAAGCTACCTTCTGACTGCTTTGTCAGTCAATAAGGGTAAATTAACCTATTCCGTTCTAGGAAGGTGCTTTCTTAATGGCTTTTGCATGGTTAACATATGCTCTATGAAGAAACCAAAGAGTATTCCAACCAAATATTTGAAACAGCCAGAAGAAACTTTTTTGATATCCTTTATAAACTTTCAAAGTATTTTAGGATGCCAAACAGGAATATGTATTTTTAAGTCAAAGGTTTAACATAACCCTGGGATGACTGACAATGGAAGGAGGAAAAAAAAGTCATTCTTAACAGAGTATTTTTTCTGTTATGAAGTGATTGAAAATATAATTTTATTTTAATTTGTATTATCTTACAAATAGAAATACTAGGCAAGTTGGTTAACTGAGAGCTTCTTTATGTCTTAAAAAGAATTATTACAGATGGTCCTAGTAGCTTATCCTGACAACCAATCAGAAAAAAAAAAAGGAATTTCAAATCCGATTTCTTGTTTAAAAATGTAAGAATCTTAATTTAAAAATTAATAATTTACAGTGTTTTAAAATCTTATTTCTTGATGTTAAATTCCTTGATCAATCAGATCCACTACATTATATATTATTATATATCAAAGTATACATACAATATTTGATATCAAGTGTATCAGGGAATTGTGATAGGAGCAAATACATTCAGGAATGGTTTAGATTAGATTTCTAAGTAATTCTAAATATATCTTTCTGATATCTAGAGACTAGCAAAACTTGGCTTCAAGATTTTACCCAGTGCTGGAACAGAGTATATTAAGCTTGCTCAGAAATCAAGTCAAGAGTTTATAATTGGTGTTCTAGCTCAGCCTATTTTCAAAGTAGTAGTTTCAATCAAAAAAAGATTTTTTATTTTGGTCTAGAATATAAAGCAGACTAAATATTTTCTTCAAACTTAATTGCATTAAATGATATTCCAATTTGTGGATGAAAACCAGTCTAATTACTGTGTAACCAATTATCTTAATTTAGCTATACAATGGTAGAATCAGGCTGATTCCAATGAGGAACTATTTTTAGCAAGTCATTTTGGAAATACATGAATGGGAATGGTTTGGGGAGGTTGGACTTTGGCAACTTCTGTTATTTTTCATTGCAATCCCAAGTCTAAGCATCCTAAAGCAAGATTGGGCAGCGTGTTGCTTCAGTTACATGTAGCTTGTGAGCCTCTCCTCTGTGGCTGTCATTTTTGGGATGTGTCGCGGGACTGCCAGCAGGACCATCCTGCCTTTAGGGGCTGCTGGATAATCCAAATTCTTCACTTTGGAGGGAAATCAGCTGTCACTGCAAGAGTTGCCAGCAACAGGCATGTATTTGGATCCTGGTAGAACCCAATCCGAGCTCTTTTTGCACAAGAGTGGTGGTGCCCGCAGGGAGTCAGTCTTCACCTCTCTCCTGCAAACTACTTCTGGAGCTACTGGTGTGCGATGCACAGTCAGACAGACTGGCTGCTCCTGCCACTTGAGGAGGCTTTAACTTCTGGTAATTTTAACCATTTGGTTTTGTTGCATCAGTCTGTTTTTGCTCAATTTATAGATTGTGTGAGATTGCTGCTGACTGCAGAAGCACAAGTTGATGCTGCTGATAAAAATGGCTTTACACCCTTGTGTTCAGCAGTTGCTCAGGGACATGTCAAGTAAGTGAAGTCTTCAGATTTTGGCTGTGAGCTGTGACTCAATTTTATATTCTCTTTGCATTGTATCATGTACTTTTTTCATTACATTGCTGTTGCATTCTTAGGTATAAATGCATTTAACCATTGTTTATTGAAAGCATCTACTGAAACACATATTCATATGCCATTCTGATTTTAATATTTTCAGTTTGGTTTGTTTCAGTTTGCAGCTCTTAACACTGATGAACATATATGCCTAGTAACCACAATATGAGACTGGTCTACATGGGTGTCATACCTTTGAATTTCCTTATTTACTTTGAATTATGAGCCATAATACAGGATTAACAAAGGCAGGAGGAAAAAGATCATTTCTGCACTCATTTTTGAAGCATAGAAAACTATGAATATCATTCAGACGCAAAAGAAAGTTTATCTGAGTATACTCCTGAGTGATAGGGAATCGAACACTGTAAACAGTAAAACTGGGTTTTTTAAGGTTTAAGTTTTTTGTATCAGTAGCTTTGTAAAATAGAAAATTATGTACGAGTCAAAAAATATTTCTCAGATAGTTACAATAGTTTCCTTTTATTATTTGAAGCTGCTAATTTTATAAACATTGGTGGTTTATGACAGTATGTGTGGAAAATTCTGTCTTCTTTTTGCACTGAGAACCAGTACACAGCAATTCATTCAGATGATTTGGTTTCTCCTCCCTTTTCTTCCTGTCATCAGAGGAGCTGAAGGCTGATGTTGTGTTTCTGCTTTGCAGCTTTGCTGTGTGTCCTAGAATCGTAGGAAGTAGAACTGAAAGTTAAAAGCAACCGTTAGATAACCTCTGCCAGAACATCCTTATCCAGATAAAACTATTTTACAAATGCAAAAAGTCTTAAACAGCATGACTAGGAATCTTTATTACAGACTTTGCCTTTGCTTTATGTATCTTTGGTTTTGCTTATCTCTCAGTTTTTCAATCTTCCCATGTTGCATTTTTTGATGATTTTACTCTGATATAGTAATGTAAAGAGGGCAAAGACTTTGAGTGGTGTTATACTGTGATAGGCCCAGACCCAGCGATGCAGAAGAGTGGGGTCCCTATCCTTCTCATGGTCTTCCATGTGTCTATCTATAAGTGTCGTCAGAGATTCTTGCCACTTCTTGAAGGACTTAAAGCTTATCAACTCGTGGGCGTCTTTTACTGGAAGTCTGAAAACAGAGGTAGCAGATTCCCACAGGTGTTCTGAGCACAAAAATACGTATCTAGTTAAATATTTCAGTGTTTTATATAAAAGCTGTTAAAATGACATGTCACTTGATGAGACAAACTAAAATTACACTCTTCTCATTCAAATAATTATCTTAGAGTTTGTTTAAATAGGAAGCTATTTATTTGTTTGACTTACCATTGCAACACTTTGCTGTATATTGACTGTGTTATATTATATATATATTATATATATGTACACACTGTGTTATAATATTGCAGATTTTATATTCTTTTTCCCATCAAGTTACTCATGTAGTAAGATATCCCTAAATACTTTTCTTGCTTTCACTTTTTTAGATACTAAAAATGAACTGGATTGTAAAAGTGAGCATGAAATAAATAATAACAGGGCCAGCCCATAACATCAGAGAGACTGTGAATGTGTCAGGCTGTTTGATTTGTTGATCGCTTCAAAGTTCTGGCTCAGAAAAAATCTGCAACAGACAAAATTCAGGGCAATAGTATAGTCTATTCTCTTTCAAGTATTGTGTTGCGTGGTCTGTTACTTGTATTACAGCACCAAGAATCCAGGGTTAATGACAGCACTAAACTACTAACAGTTACACAGCTCGTTTGACAGATTTGCTCACCAGTCCCTGTGACATGTTCATTAACTTTATTCCTGAACTGAGACAACATTGTTGTTCCAACCTTAGTTACAGTCAGAAAAAAAAAAGAAAAAGAAAAAAAAGGAAAAAAGGTTTTCCAGGCTGTTCAGTAATATCACCAATGCAGAAAATGCCTTTAGGATAAACTTTCAAAATTGTTTCCCATGCAGTTCAGACCAGGCTGACCTTACCTGACCCTGAGGTGGAAAGTCAGTGTAGCGTTTCCAGAATCGTCGAACACATTGCACATTAACAAACCAGCTATTTTTAACAGACCAGACTTAAAACTCAGTCTTAGCTCCTTTATGGAGGTGTCTTGTCGTGAATCCATCTTAGGATGGTTTTTGTGACTGTGTGATTAGGGTACGTGTTCAACATTTGCTAAGCTAGATCATTACCTGTTCAACTGGACATTTTCAGAAAGCACAGCTAAGTAATTCATATTAATGTTATCTGGTTTACTCTAAAATTGTACATTTTATCTTGAACATGATTAATTTTCCTGACTAAATATAAGCTTACCTAAAAGAGATTTTTTTTAAAAAAGTGATTTTCAATCTGTAATTACTTTTTATACTTATATTCTCATATACACCTTACATTAAATATTTTGTCACCCTGTGTGTTATCGTGTGATCTCCTAAGCAGTAGTTATTTGGCATCACATTAATTGCTTTGAGGTTTTATTGTTGATATGATTCTATTTTTACAGACTCATAAATATTGAGCCAGAGAGCTGGAGAATTATCTTTGTTTACAGCCCTTGTTTGAACTGCAAAGGGAATAGACTGCCATTAAGATTTTTCTGAAGCCTTAAGAGTAGTTGAAAAGCTGGGTGTGGGAAGGGAAAGGGAGCCAACCCCAGCATGAGAACTGGGAAGAAAACTGCACATGCTCCTCCAGGATTGGGAGGAAATACAGGGTCTTGGATCCCAATGCCAGTTTCTAGTGTGTTGCTCCCCAGCACTCCACTTAGAATCATAGAATCCTAGAATCATAAAATGTGTTGGGGTGGAAGCGAGCTTTAAAAGTCATTTAATCTGACCCCCCTGCAGTGAGCAGGGACATCTTTAACCAGATCAAGTTGCTCAGAGCCCCATCAAGCCTGACCTTGGATGTCTTCAGGGATGGAGCCTCCACCGCCTCTCTGGGCAACCTGTGCCAGTGTTTCACCACCCTATTGTAAAGAACTTCTTCCTGATATCTAGTCTAAATCTACCCTGCTTTATTTTAAAACCATTGCCCCTCATCCTGTTGCTACAAACCCTTGTAAACACCAGATCCTCTGTCCTCTCTAATCCAGTAGTTGCTACCAACATCCCCCAAGCCATCCTCCTGGAGTAGCCTCCACGCAGAGATATCGGAATGGTAGGTAGTGCCAGAGCTATTTTCCTGTCCACACCAGGTTACTTCCCTAAGCGAGTGTCCCTTTTGCTGGTATCGAAAGCTAGTCGTAGTCATTTTTTTCCTTTGCTGTTTAAAACTGTTAAATGTCAGTAGACAGGAAAGAAATGTTATGGTTTTGCTCAGCTGAAAAGTGGTTTTTTTTAAGCGACTATCATCAAGTTTGTATTAGCCTTGTGAAATTAAATGTTTTGCATTCACAGTTTTTAAATGCAGCAAGAGTAGATTAAGATTTACGACTTTAAAGTAACCTGATTTTCTCTCTTTATACCTATGCATAAAATCATACCTTATACTTGTGTATATATGATGGATAAAATCACAGGTAGATCTGTATCTGTAAAATCAGTACTTTACAAAAAAAAATTTGAATGTTTTAGGTTATAAAGAAGTTTTGGATATCAAATGCAATTTTACTACCTTATCGTTTGCTGTAGGTGTGCAGAATTATTAATTATGTATCAGGCTGATATTAACCATGCTGCTGAAAGAGGACAGACACCTTTGTACCTGGCCTGTAAAAATGGAAATAACGATTGTATTAAGCTGTTGTTGGAAAACGGAGCAGATCGAACAGTAAAAACCTGTGTAAGTTAAAACAGTTTTTAAAGTGTCTCGTATGATGCTGAATAACTGCAAACAACTAGGAAATATTTACATTGAAATCTTAAAGTTTTCTTTAAAGTGGGAATAAATGATATAATTTGAAATTAGCATTTTGTTCTTTTCCATATATATTTTTAAAGCTGTGTATTGTCTAAAATCTCCTACATTGTGTGATGTGACTTGCATATTTTATGTATTCCAGATTCTGCCTGAAATTGCTGCATACTTTACTTCAGCATGGGATTTGCAGAACAGAACTCTTCTGTTCTGACTTATTTTTAAGGTGAAGAAGTGGAGATAGGGATTTTTCTTCCAACTTTTATGTTAGGGTGCTTTATTTCGTTGTCCTGGAGGGGACCTCCACCCCCAAATTTGTCAGCCAGTATTGTCAAGTCTCATATATGACAAACGGGAGAATATGGCAAAAAATTAATTGTGTCTAGAGAGGAAATGGTTGAAGATTGTCTCAAAAGTAACATCTGTGTATTGCACTTTTCAGGTGCTTTCCTGAAGTTTTTTCTTAGGCCTGACATAAATATGACAGTAAATGTGGGAGGTAGGCTATCCAGAAACACAGCACAAGGAGTATTATTAGCTTCACAGCATGTTCTGCTCCTCTATTACATGGAATTTTATTGATTCCTTTATTTTGAGTTTGCAAAGTAAATATATTTCACTTGAAATGAGAGAAAGTTATGATGTGAGAACCATGAAAATATGACTGATAAATTGATTAATGCAAACATGAAACAAATTCTTGATCAATAGAATCCTGTTAGTTTGATAGATGGTAAGGCAGCAGTTTATTAATAGCGTGTAAGTCCTGTGTCACTTATATTCTTCTGAAAATTTTGAAATCTGTCTGTTGGACTGTCCTTGGAGAAAGCCATAAAAAACTTTCTGCTACACGTTCTTCCCTGTCTTACTTCCACACCAAATCCATACAAGCAACTCTGTTTTCCCACAGGATTATTATGTCGCTCTTGCTTATCTTTTTTATTTCCAAACAGAGCCTTCCATTCAGATTCATGGCTGATACAAGTTCCGCAAACATTTTTCTATGTGGTTTGTGGGAGTGTGCTTTTTGCTTTTGTTTTTTTAGGATGGCTGGTCACCAATTCACGCAGCAGTGGATTCTGGTAATGTTGACAGTCTCAAGCTCCTTATGTACTATGGAGAGCCAAACAATGGGAACCCTTTGACTGATGCAGAGCCTAATTTAGACTACTTCGATTTGGAGAAGAGAGAAGACAACTATAGCAGTAGAGTAAAGCCTGTTATTTCTGCAGATCTCATCAACCACGCTGACAAAGAGGGTTGGACTGCTTCCCACATAGCAGCATCGAAAGGCTTTAAGGTCAGTCTACGTGAACAAGTTACAGTAACCTGATAGAGTTTAGGCAGGTTAAATCCTTCTGTTTTATCTTTGAAAAAGAAAAACTTACATGTCAAATCTAAGTTTGTTATCTAGTTTATCGTCACCCTTGATGTAACAGAGACAGAGAGGTATTTCCGGTGGACAATTTACCCCAGAAACAAAGTGTCAGAAAAGGTGAATTTTCATATTTAAATGCCTATTTCTTTTGGGACAACAATAAAAAGAGAAAACATGATTACTTGAGATTCAGATTTTCAAAGTTAAGGTGAGGTGAGTACCACCCTAAATGCCAGTTCATTGGATGTCATGTAGATAATAGATGAACATAGTTTCTACTGGTTAGTGATGACTTAACTATGAAGAATCTTTCCTGTGTGAGGGAAAGAAAATTGAGACTCAGAGTTTTGCAATAATACATTGTTCAATTTGTCATTTTCGGCAGCCTTTTTAGCAGACAATGGATAAGAGAATGACCTGACAGGTCTTACTGATGATAAACAGGAAGATTTCTGGAAATTGAATATTACATGGAGGATTTGACGTCAGAAGTTTCACACTTCTAACACTGACTGTTTAAAGGATTCTTTTTTTTTTATGGCAGCTGTCAAATTTTATTGTGAAACTTGTACACAGGGGAAACATAGAGGATACTAAACACAGACAAGAGCGAATCTTAGGAAAATATAGTCCATGACTTTGAAAATCAGATTGTGATTACATGCTTAGTACAATGTCATTATGTTTGCTGTTTTTCCTGGTAAGTTTGCTATGATAAATTCAAAATAGGCACAAATTTAGGATTCAGTTCATTAAATTATGGGGGGTTTTTTAAGGACCAGCCACTGCTTACTCAGCGTTTGGCATTACAGAGTCAGTGTTCCTTTACCAGTGTCTGTTAGGTAGGAACAGACTTATTTCAGTTTTCATTCTTCTGAATTTAGATGGAGTGTAAGATATTTGTTATAAGCTGTAAATACCTAAATAGTGTGAGATATGTTGCTCCTTTCTGCAGTAATATAATCCTCAGAGGCTTGGAAGCTATGTTTTAATTACTGGCTAAAATATTCTTTGGCTAGGTGTTCTCTCTGAAGGCTCTGACACCAGAAATCTTCACATACACCTTTCATGAACCATGGTTTTGAGTTGCAGAGCACATTCCAAGGCAGCTGTTTAGTAAGATCTCCACTGAGGCTTGAGAGTATTCTCTTATGCGATAAAGACAATTCACAGCTGACGGTCGGATTCCTGGTTTTGATATTGCGAAGACTTTAACAGTTGGACTCGATGACCTTAAAGGTCTTTTCCAACTTAAATGATTCTGTGATTCTAATTGTATTTGAGTAAATGCATTTATTGACTCGAGATGTTTGGGATATTAAGAAGCTTAAGAAAGCTTAACAGCCAAGTAGTGTTAACACTTCAACTTCATTTTCTAATCCTTCATCTGTGCTGCATGTCATTCGTGGCGCCACAGGGTAGTTGCATATAAACAGAGCTGAGACTTGCACCCTTTTGTGTCAAGACTGGTAGGCATGAGTCTTTATGGATGACTTATGCTAGGGCATCTTCGCCCGCCGCTGTTTCACAGGCAACAGAGCCGACAAAACTTTTCATTTTACTAAGGAAATAAGCTTCATTTCTTTGTTCTCTCCTCTTCTTTCTTCCCTCTTTACTTCCCACTTCCAGCCTCACAGTTCAGCCCTTTGCCTTCTGCTGCCTTTGCCATACATTGCACTCGTTTGAGAGATGCAGTTAACTTTCTCACCTGGCAAGAAAACTTGCACTTTTTTCCCCAGTTAAATTTCTTCTGGCAAAGTTAGTGAGCTAATTGATTTTTCCAAAGTTCTTACTAGTGCTGGAACCACAATCTGGTAACATATCATCTCACAGGGCAATATAGCTTGAATGACTGTTATGTTTATGAAAGATGTCAGAGTATCAGATGTACTGACAAAAGTTTGATAGTTAGAACAGCTACAGAATAGCTAACAGCAGTCAAACCTGCAACAAGCCACTGTTCTGAATCAAAATACTTAATAGCTGCTTCTTTGTGTTTTCAAGGTTTGATTTCTCTGCGACGATTTCTGATGTTGTCTTTTTTTAATATGCATCTCTGTTCTTGAAAGGCATGTCTGAGGATTGCAAAGTTTCATGAAGGCCACCTTTATTATTGCTGAATGTTTGATCATTAGAAATGAGGACTTAATCAGTCTTCTGAATGCTGATTAATCAAGATTTGAATGTAGTTTTATGGGGGCTTTTTTTCCCCACACTAGTTTGGGAGTCTCTGTAGAATTACTATGTCTTCATGTTACAAAATGATTTTACCAATCCAAATTTATCTGCTAGTAGCTTGTTTCTAATGAATTATAATGAATTTTTGCTTTTGTTGAGCATATGACTTTTTTAAAGTCTTTTGAGTTTTAAGAGGGCATCACATTGTTGGAATCTACAAAATGTTTTTGCTCTGACTTTAATAAAAATGCATTTTTATTTCACTACATTTGTATTATGCTTGCAGAAATTCAGGTTTACCTGCTGAAGGTGAAGACTTGCAAGCTGATTTTAAAATGATCGTTTTTCTGTTGCTGTGTCCCACTCACATGTCAGGCATGATGGAAACTCCTGCTTGGCGAATTGCAATGTGAAAACTGGTTGTATGGGTTGCCAATTACTTTTTTAGTATTGCTTGAACATTGAGGCCAAGATGTTTGAAACAGGATGCTCACATAAAATGGGCTTCTGTTGCCTTACACGAATGCCTAAGCTAGTGACCAGATGTCAAGAATTTCTTGATTCAACTGATCAACACTTGGTGCTTGCAGACTGTAGAAGCCTGACCACACGCGTTATGCTTTTTCAAAATCTTGATTTGATACTTCCAAATCTGCTAAAAAACATTTTTAGTCCTGATTTTCAGCTCTGTGAGGAACATCATTTGGATGCTTGTATATAGAAACTCTGTAACCAACTATCATCAGAAATGCATGTGTAAGAATTTCAGTTAGGAATCTAACTGGATTTTGGTAGAGCACTTTGATGCAACAAATGGACAAGTAAATAATACAGTTCTTACCTTTGCAGAACTGCCTAGAAATCCTTTGTAGCCATGGTGGACTAGAGGCTGAGAGAAAAGATAAGTGTAACCGTACGTTGCATGATGTTGCTACTGATGATTGCAAACATCTCCTGGAAAACTTAAGTAAGTAAATGCTATCAGCCCTACATAAAAATGTTTTTAGTGAAAACCTTGTGAGACAAAAATGGGAAATATTAAAAGAGTTGGAAGTTATTAAACTACTTATGTCTGGTTTTAAACCATTTGCAAAGATGGTACATATTGTACATTTGCAAACATCCATATTCTTGTAAAACTTCTGAATTTATTATCAGTAATTACTTTTTCCAAAGCTATTATCCCCTTCTTATATTTTCTTCAAATTCTTGAAAAAAAAAATCACTTAGTGGTGGATAGCTGTCAAATTTCCTCAGGGTAAAACAATCATCTAGCCGTATCTAAATCTTCTTTTAAAGCATAGTTTTATTTGTCACTTGTTTGAGGGGACTGATGGTTTTATTCTCAAAAAAAAGTAATCTTTGAGACGACATCAAACACCTTCTTTTCTCCAGCATCAATAATTTCTGTCAGAAGATTATTCTTCTGTCAGAACCTGTTGTCTTCTTCCTTCTCTGTAAGTTTTCTCAAAATCAGAATTGTCAGGGTTAGAAGCGACCTTAAAGATCATCCAGTTCCAGCCCCCTGCCACGGGCAGGGACATCCCCCACTAGATCAGGCTGCTCAGAGCCCCATCCAGCCTGGCCTTAAAAACTTCCAGGGATGGGGCTTCCACCACCTCTCTGGGCAACCTGTGCCAGTGTCTCACCACCCTCCTGGTGGAGAACTTCTTCCTAACATCTAATCTGAACTGATCCATCTCTAGCTTTAATCCATTCCCCCTAGTCCTGTCACTACCCGACATCCTAAAAAGCCCCTCACCAGCTTTCTTGTAGCCCCCTTGAGATACTGGAAGGTCACAATAAGGTCTCCTTGGAGCCTTCTTTGCTCCAGACTGAACAGCCCCAACTCTCTCAGTCTATCTTCACAGGAGAGGAGCTCCAGCCCTCTGATCATCCTTGTGGCTCTTCTTTGGACACATTCCAGCACACATCCATATTTTCCTTGTGCTGTGGGCTCCAGAACTGGATGCAGTACTCTAGGTGGGGCCTCACGAGCATGGAGTAGAGGAGGAGAATCACCTCCCTCAACCTGCTGGCCATGCATCTCTTGATTCAACCCAGGACATGATTGGGTTTCTGGGCTGCAAGTGCACACTGATGGCTTATGTCGAGCTTCTCATCCACCAGTGCCCCCAAGTCCTTTTCTTCAGGGCTGCTCTCACTGCCCAGCCTATATGGTTGCTTGAGATTGCCCCGACCCAGATGCAGGACCCTGCACTTGGTGTTGTTGAACTTCATGAGGTTGGCCTGGGCCCACCTCTCCAGCCTGTTGAGGTCCCTCTGGATGGCATCCCTACCAGGGAGGTAGAGCAGACTGACCTGTGTATTTCATGAGTTAGAATTTGATCCATCCACTCACAAGTTCTGTGTTTTGTATTTCTCTGTATAGTTAGAAGTGTTGTCTTTGTAGAGTTGTGTGCTTTGTACTTTTGCACTTCTGTTGTGTTTCTGTTGTGGGATGTAGGCCTGTGAGTAGTCCAGTTCACTGATTATCAACAAATTAGAGAAGCTTTCTACATGCTGCCTCTGCTTGTCCACTTCAGATGTTATATCTAGGTTCTTTCTGTATTACTGTAGGCACAGAGGGGAACACAACTCACATGCTATTAGAAACTCCTCTGAGAACTACTTCTTTATCAGACTGAAGCCCCTTTCTCATGGCTGAATCTATAGCCTGTTAAACTGATGCTTGTGTTATTGTCATCAGTCCTTATACCATGTTTCTTTGGTCAGCTTATCATGAATCTGAATGCTTTTATCAGATCAGAACCTTTGGACTCCATTTCCCTTCTCTTTTATTTGTTAAGCCTGTAATGCAATCAGTTCAAACATAATTAGCTTCTTTGCCCCGACAATATCTGATCTTTGGAAGCTTGGAAACACCACCCCCATCTGACTATTCACCCCAACAAGCCAAGACTGCATTTCAGGTAAGCTGGGTATGTCCCATCCTCTGTCTTCCTCACAGTGCTCTAAGGTTTCCCCTGCAAGGAGTTACACACACTTCAGGCAGGAGGATGTGCTCCCACAGGTCTGAAAGTGGGGGGAACTGGGATTGCCAGCTGTGCCGTGGAGGTCACATCCACCAAAGTTTAGACATCTGCTGTCCCGCTGTCCAAGGGGCCTGTTTCCTTGTAGAGAACCCCCTTGTACTTCTTGCAGCCCTTCCTCATTGCCCTGCGGTCCAGCCATCAGAAGGGTTTTGATACATTTCTCACAATCCCACATCTGAAGGATGCCTTTGAGTCATCTTTTCCTTCTGATAGGCTAGCAGGTTTAAATCAAATGCTTTTCTGACATCGGAAAAGCTTTGTTGGTTTGCATCAGCTAAAGATTTGGCTTCTGAACTCAAAACTAAGATCATGTTCTAAGATTTCATAATAAGTAGATGTCTTTTCTTTGTGGTGCACTTGCTTTTAATTTCAGGGGTAATTTATGAAAGGTATTGTTTTAGGATTAAAGTTAGAATGTAGTTTCATTTTCAATTTTAGTCACCTAAATGATCCATAGAGACTGTTGCTTCTGTTGAATTGTATTCAGTTTTTCAAAGAGCAAGATTTAAAACAATTTCATTAAATTAATTTTCTTTCTAGAATGTGAATGTAAATCTTCTTCCTTTTTTTAATATTTTGCCAATTTATTCTATAGCAAATCAAATAAGTCTTCCAAGTGAATTTTCTGTCTTAGCTCATAGTTTTTATTTAAAGACATTTGGCTCAGCTAACTCTATTTTCCACTTGTGCACTAGTGCCAGAGAATTCCTTTCTGTATTGATAATAAAAATGTGCACAACCACAATAAACTGAAAAGTTAAGACACTACCTACATCTGTCCTGATTTATAAGAAATTAATCTGTAAAGAGGAAATAAAGGATTAAGTAAATTTTGTCACGCTTCATGTTAAACATAATAATACTGATTTTTTTTTGTAGGGCAAAGATGTTTATTTTTTTTTATGTTTATTTTTCATCACTGCTCTGATTTTGTGGTGGTGATCTGTGCTCCTCTTTAACTTTTGCTTTTTTGGTAGCAGGGCTTATTTTGTAGCTTTCCTTTGCAATATCTGACGTTATTGGTCATTAATTATAGCCTTATTTTAAATGAGTTTTACAGTTTTTCTCATTCTTGGTTTTCTGTCTTTCTACAGATGCTCTTAATGTACCTGTAAGGATTTCAGTCAGTGGCATTGAACCAGCCCATTGTGGTACAGAGGAGTTTGATACAGAAAACATAATCTGTGCTTTAAATATCCGCAAACAGACATCATGGGATGATTTTTCAAAAGCAGTGAGTCAGGCAGTGACAAACCATTTCCAAGCAATTGCTTCTGATGGATGGAGGAGCCTAGAAGACCTGTCATTTAATGGTGCTGCGGAATCCAACATCGGCCTCAGTGCAAGCAGTATATTATCTGTCAAATTAGGTATCGATATTGGTGTAAGAAAAATAAAAACTGGGGGAGGCTCTTGAATTTGTGAAATCCTGTGAGATAAAAATATCTTTTGTTTCTTAATCTTTTAAAGCTTAGACTAAAAAAGACCAATTCTAGCTATAAACCTTTGAACAGTGCTGCCATGAAAGCATTCTTTACTTTTAGCTATGCGTGTGGTACAACTCATTAAGCACTTTCACATCATCTTGGGGACCATGAAACCGTATGTTAATCAGTCCTGTACTCAATTTATATACTCCAGAGAAGACATCTGTATTACAGGTGAAACAAAATAATTTCAGTCAAAGCTCGCATTAGGTCTTTAGAGTACACCCGCACTGCACAGTAAATCAAGACTGTAAATCATCAGCACAGGTAGAACAGAACTATTCCTGTTTCGTGTAGCTTCACTTATCAAGGTAAAACAGAGAAATCCTTGAAATTATGAGAAATTGGCCAAAATGTGGTGGCAGTAGTAACAGTTGCATAGGATTCTGAAAACTTGTGTGCTTCATTTTAAAATCCTCTTCCCCACTCCATCTGCCCAGCACCCCAAGAAAAACTATTCACGTTAGACTGAGAAAATGATCTTATTTTATTTTATTTTACATGTAAAGATAGACTAGCTGTTTAACCTGTGTCTTATTTGGCTGAAAACATTCATATCCTCAGTCAGGTATCAAAGAGTAGTATAATTTAGTACATGGGACTGGTTTGTTTGTCAGATTTGTCAGTGTAGGTACACAGTCTTTGTAAGGAAGTGAATATACTTGATCATCAGATGCTTCGTACAGAGACGGGGAATATTTCTCTCTCTTATTTTTTTCTTTTCAACAGGAAACATTTCATGGTCAACAGGTCAGATTTTTTCCCAGCCACCATGGGACTTTTTGAAGAACAACAGAGCTGAGCATATCACGGTGTTTTTGTTCGGTAATTTTCACTTCATAATTTTCAGTTTTGAATGTTAAGATATTCCATATTAATTGCATCATTTGAGAATCATTTGCTACTGGTTTTGTTCTACAGTGTTGCTTGATCCTCAGAAATATCCAATTACTTGTTTAACTAGATTTGAAAGAGTCTACAACATTTAGAAAATATGCTGCCACATAAAAGCTTTACTACCTTTTTCAGCTATGTAGTAGTGTCCTTTTTAGTTATGTCATGGATAACTGTGGATCTGTGTTGCTACATGAATGCATTTCATTTCTTCACCATTTTAATTTGCATAGCCTGTAATTTTAGATCGCTGTAGATACTGCATGAATTACATCGTCACGGGTTAGGGCTGGGCTGGCCACTAACACAGACAGTCGCTCTCTAACCCCCTCTTCCCCCCGCTGAATGGGAAGGAAAAGGGAATGAAGCAGAGAGACTTAAGGATAAGAGAAGAAAAAAAACTAGAACAGCTTTAATGAGACAATAATAGAAATAATAGTGGAATGATAGAAGTAAAGAACTATATACAACTATAAATAGTAGCCCAATATCAAACCCAGCTCCGTCCCCCAGTATCAGCTCCCACTGGTGCTGCAGAGCAGGAGGCACTGGGGCAGCCCCAGCCTCAGCGGCGGCAGGAGCTGAATACAGGAGCTGGATTTGGGAACTCAGGATCTGGATCGAAAGCAAGAGGTCAGATGGAGTCCTCTCTGGACACCGGCCATTGCAGAAAAAAGGGAAAAGAAGGGGCAAAACTCTCGTGATCACTCAATTTATACTAAATATGACTTATATGGGATGGAATACTCTCGTTGGTCACCTGTCCTGTCTATTACCCCCCGGAGGTACAACCTTTTACTTCCTTGTGACCCCCCTTTACTACCCGGCACCCCCAGCGTGGCACGCAAGAGCCAGCAGTGGCCTTGGTCACTATAGGAACAAGTAAAAGCAAGAGCCTGCCTGCATACCAGTCCCAGGCAGTAACTGCAAACATCAGGTGTTATCACTGCTGGTAGCACACAAAAAACGTGCTGCGAACTTCAGAAAGTGCAGCCTTTTAGAAGAGACTAAACTGGAAAGGAAACATCACTACACAGGACTGGGTTTTTAGCTAAACCCAGGACATACATGCTTATAAACAGGAGAGATTTATAGAAGTATTTATATTGCTTTTTAAAGGACCTCAAGAAGGCTGCCTAAACAGTGTGACTTATGCATCTATGATCCATCTTCAGACACTTCAGAATTACCTCCGCCTGGTGAGTACTATGCTAGTTTCCCTCTACGTGCTATTTATACGTGAGAACACTTCTGTGATAGTGTTGCCTAACAACAATTGGTGTCAAGACTTTCAAACATTGAAATGGGATGAGAAAGCTGTTATTTTAAAATAATAAAATTCCCCCTAAATCTTAACCCAATAACTTGAGTCATGTGAGGACAGTAACTTTCTTTAAATAGCTGCCATCTGATTAAAAGAAAATGTAATAAGAGCTCTGTAATATCTTATTTCTTCCCAAAATTATTTCATTCCATTTTTTGAGGGGAAATTAGAGTAATAGTCACGTAAGCAGTTATTTGAGACTTCAAATTTGTTATTAGCTGCTTTTTTTTTCTGTAACTCTTAACAATTTATTTCCTAGCTCAAAATGTAAGAGTAATTGAATAATGTGAGTTAACTTTCCTGGATCACTTGTTCTAACATTGTTAATCAGATCAGAAACCTTCATAATTTCTGCTGTGTCCTTGATTGATATTTTATATTGCTAGAAGAAGTTACTTGCCATAGGCTTCTGCTTTGTTTGACAATATTGCACAATGAGTGTATCCCTTTTACTAACGTTTTAGAAATAAAATAATTTTACAGTTATGATATATTAAATCATTTTAATTCTGCCATATTGATAACATGATCCCACTTCAACTGGAAATAAAGTCCTTAGTCTAAGTCCTTAAGTTAGCAGTGATTTAAACTACTCTTTGATGATTTTAAAATCATTCTGGTTTATCTATTTTAACTCAAAATCGAGAAAATATATCAGTGTATTTCCAAGATGTTGTATGCAACTGTTGCCTATTTTGAAACTAGTAAAGTAAGGTTTATCAAGCCTAGTTGTGCAACTCCAGTAGGTGCTGACTGTCTAGTCTAGGCTTAAAAAAAGTGCAAATCTACAAACTTTCAAGAATAATTTATTGTCTGTCTGTAGGTTGAACAATACCGCAATGTCATTTTCCATGGTCCAGAAGGAAGTTTGCAAGACTATATAGCAAATCAGATAGCGGCCTGCATGAAGGTATTAACACAAACATATAAAGTAAATTAGTTCATGGGTTAGAATTTGCACCATTTCACCAAATCTATAAATTTTCAACACAGCAAAAGCAAGTGGCTGCAGGATCCAAGTGTGAAATCATTAAAGTTGAAGTGGATGCTGGTTTCTCCAAGGAGCAGCTTGCAGAACTGTTCATCAATAGTGGTAAGGCTTTTTCAGCAAGACTGATTTTGGTAATTTGCAGGGAAAATTTTAATGGTACAAGGTAAAGAAATACATTAAAACATTTTGCATAGTGGATGGCATGTTTTAACAGAACCCATAGATTTCCAGGTGCTTGGGGAATGATGAGGAGAGTCTAAACTGAAGTAGAATAAATTGTGACAGTCCAATAGAGAGCTTTGTCAAAAGTTCATGTCATTTCAGTAAAATGTAGAGCAGTTCTCAATATTTTTTTTGTCTCTTTCCTTTGTCCTTTTGGTTGTGAGCCTTTAAAATTTGATTGCACTGGTTCAGATCTACTGAATTAGAAGTGAAGGTCTATTGTTGCCTTACTGTAGGTATTCTAATGTTTAAAAAAATAAAAATAAATTAGAAGAGAAGCTGTAATTATTACCTTTCTGGGAATAAGAGGAGCAGTGCAGTTCTTAAAAAATCACAGCACTTGCCTGTGTTTGCTAGATACTCATGTGTGGATCTGAATTTAATTTTGTCACTCAGGCAGGCAAATATACTTGTTAAGAGTGAAAAAAAGACAAAATAGCCATAGATGAATGACAATGGAAATGAGCAAATTGAGTATGAAAACAGAAAAATGGGGGCATGTGGGTAAGTCAGAAGTAGGAAGGAAAACATAAAGAAAAAAAAAGGAATAGAATAGTGCTAAAAGTGAAGGAAAAAGCAGTATTTTCTCTGGAGGGGTTTTCATGGGCTGATTGTGATGCATTTTGCTCACACTCTTGCATTTGAACTCTGATGTTATTTATTCCACCATAGCATTAACCATACAGTAATAATATAGTATACAGTATTAATATATAATGTAAAAATAATATAACAGTAATATATAATATTGCACATACAGTAATAAAATAAAAGCCTGATGCCTCCTTTTCTTTGGTACTGTTCAAATTAATTTTGGCTCAAATACAGTTTTGCTCTTCGGGAACAGTTCTCAGACATGTAGCTGCTTTCACCCCTTTGCAGCTTTTTTTTGTTTTATTTTTTTCCATTTCTGTTTTATGAATGTTTAGTTCATGGGGGTATTTTTATTGACAAAAAACATCACTAACCTTGGTAGCGAGACCTCATTTTAATGCAAAAATATTGGGCTTTCCTTTTTTTCTTATCACAGCCTCTTCTACAGTGATAGGATTTTAACTTTACCTCTCATTCCATATGGTCATTCACATTAAAAAGCATGATAAATGTCATTACTGCTTGGGACAGCCTTGTGTTTCAGGAGCTGTGATTTCCACATTTCACCTTCTTTACTGCAAAAAGCTGGGCTTTAGGTATTTGGAATTGTACCAATTTGAACAGCACCAACACAACTCCTCTGGACGTGTTCCCGTGTGCTACTGGGATGAAAATTTCAGACAGCCAGATCTTTGAGAGGATCAGCCCCTAACTTTCTCCTTCTCGGTATGGGGAGGCCAGAAACGCCAAGAGGAATTTGTATCTCATAAGCAAATGTCTTGTTCAAACAAGCTAGGATTACAAATTCTTATTTTTAATAGAAAAACAACAATTCAGTGTGTAAGACTGGCTGCTGCCTTCAACCTGCTGCACCTTTGCAGTGCGGAGTCCGTTCTTCAAGTAGGCTTTCATCCTCTACCTCGCACTGGCCTTCTTGGTTGCCCCAAGCTCTGCACAGTCCCTTCTGACAACTTCTACACTCCTGATGAAAAGCAGAGCCATCGCTCCATTCCATTTCTTAGAGTCCTTCCTGGTGTAACTTTAGTCTGTTCTTCAGTTTTTTCTCCCAGGAGATCCTGGTCACGGTTTGGAGGACAGCTTATGCCAGTGATTATCCCCACACGTCATTTTCAGCCCCGTCACATTGCTAGGAGAAAATAAGAGACCGTTTAGTCAGAAGTCAGCCAGGCTTTGCTATTTGGCCTGCAGGCGAGAAAATCATTCATAGTCTGGTTCAGTTTGTTTACTAGCTACCGTCTCTTAGGAAAGCTTTTTTTGGATGCTTTACTCTGTGTCTCTTTTTAATAGCCTGTGCTTGCATTTCAGCAAATTTCATGCTGCTGGTTAAGTGTCTTGTTTTTCTTGCCCGTTGCTCTGCCACATTTCTGTTAGGAGAGCACTCTCCTCCTCTCTCTAAATGGTTCCATCTGACACAGAGGAGGTACCTGTCCTCCCTGCTGACCAGCCAGATCCTCTTAGTAAAACAGGGCAGTAATATTCAGGAAACAGCAAATAAATAGCAATCATCGGCTACAGTCAGTTGCTGTAAATTTTGCCCTATTAGTCATCATTTTCCTTAATGACCCTCTTCAGTACCACCTTCAAAAATTGAGAGAAGCTTACCTGAGAGAAGCTTGTCTTTTTTTAATATTCCTATGACAGAAGCATTCATCTGGGATTTAGCATTACAGGAATACTTGCTGCAAAAGCTGTATCATTTTTAGTCAGGAAGATGTTAAAATTAGGAAAAATAAAAGAAAATATCTGAAATATAAAAATAGGAGGCACTGCTTGTGCTTCAAAGTAGCTCTTATTATTTGGGTGATTCTTAAAGATATTGAATGAGATTTTGAAGAGAGGATAGTAGCAAACAAATAGGCACTCTCAGAATTATTACGTTTCTTATAAACATGGAATATTCTGAATTATGTTATCTCTACGTGGTATAAAGAGCACGTCTTAAAAGTTTAAGAGGTATTACAGCAAATCAAAGAAATGTTTTCAGAGGTCTTTGCTTTCTTTTACACTGAATTTGTTTTCAATGCCCTGAAATCCTTATCTATGAAGATCCTGTTAGAGACGTTTCAGTAATTTATTTTAATAATAGCCTTGAATTTTTTTTCTAATTGCATCGTATGATATTCTTTCCATTGTTTGATTTTATGCATCTACTTTTGAACACATTATACAGTCTGTCTGCTTCTGTGAACAAGCTAAAAGGCAAAAAAAAATAAATTCCTTTGTTGCATTGTAGCAGTAAAAGATATGTACATAAATAAAAGTCAATTTTCTAAGTAGACATTAATGGGATTTTTATATTTCAGCTTGTCTGGTCCCAGTTAAACAGCCTCCTGTAAGCAAGACAACCATTGTGATTTTAGAAAATCTGGAGAGAGCTTCTTTATCTGAATTACTTGGAGATTTTCTGGCACCTCTTGAGAATCGGAGTTCAGAAAATCCTTGCACTATTCAAAGAGGTATTTAAAGAATTTGGGACGGAGAAATGTTTTTACTACAGTGCAGTTGTATTAGAGGGAACAGGAGAAAAATGGAATTTGTTCAGGTTTTATATTTTACTGAAAACAACAGTTCTTTAAAAAATATAGCATGTTTTAAGGCTAATTTTAGTGGGTTTCTTTTCTTTCTAATTATGTCGCTGCTTCCTGCTTTTATATGAAATCATGCCAAAGCTTTGAGTATTTCAGTAAAATGTTTTACGGTTCATTTTTAGCAAATGGAGTATCTGCTTCCTTTTACTTTCACGAGAACTGCTTTTTACTGGGGACAATCGCCAAGTGTCATCTACATGGCTCTGACCTGCTGGTTCATCAGG